>NW_025919711.1:0-79671 GCF_907164915.1 Impatiens glandulifera | reverse complement strand
CATGTATTGAAATATATTTGGATAAATTATTTAAAATTTTTAAAATTTATATAATTATATATTAAATATATACACATAACAACATATTTTTAATTATTTTTAAAAAATATTTAAATTATTTTATATTATTAAATATTATATATATAAACGTTCATGTAGAGCAAATAACAAACTAATGTAAAATCCTATCTTCGTTGTAATAACATTTATATTATCATGTAAATCATATTGCAGTATTAAAATGGTGAATAAGCGCTAATCATATTGCAGTATTAAAATCATTTATATGTATGATTATTATTTTAAACAAATTTGAAATAAAACTATATTAATTCATAATTATTATTTAATCATTTAAATTCATCACAAATAAATTTATAAACATAATTTATAAATCAGAGTCAAATGAAATTCGCTTCACTCAAAAGTGAATATATGTCAATCAGTTTTAATAGACAACTTTATATAAAACGTTGTAGGTCGTCTCTTCAATGGGTCATGTAAAACAGAGTGAAGCGAAGGAAGCTTCACTCCTTCACGCTTCTGCTGAACCCGAAATGAAATACGGATTCCGGGTTCTCTCTTCCTTTCAACCTAATTTTAATTTATTAATATAATAATGCTTCTGAGTTTTGATTGGTCTGCAATAAGGAACACCTCATTAAATAACAGATGATCTGATCTAAAATTCTAGGGGTTTGGTTATATTATAAATTAGTTATATCTTTTTTATTCATGTTATAACAAAGAAAAAAACTTTGATAAAATTTCATATTTTGTTTCTTCAACTATATATTTATATTTTTCCTTTCTACATTAAATTTTATCCAATAAAGTAGTTTATATAAATTAGCTGAAGAGATTATATAGATGACTTAACAGAATGTAAACTTATAAGGGGATAATTTAATGAATTTAAAATCTTAAAAGGCCTATAGAAAATATATAAAGTTTGAAGATGCATTTGGAAACATACAAACAGTTTAAGGATTTATTTATCTATTTGTCATTTGTTAAATTATCTAATTAACTAAAGAATTTATATACAGGCTGGCAGTAGCCATCTACTTAATCGAAGACAAAATTATACTACTCACACTCATTCCAATGAATTCGAACCTTAAATTATACATTTTTAATTAACCACATGGAAAAATAATTTAAAAAACCACTTACTTTCTTAAAAGTAACCATTAGCATTAAATAAACAAAAACCTTCTATATTAAAACAGCAGGATTATTATGATTACATAAACAAAACTCTTCCATATTAAAACATCATAGAAAGTTTTAAAGCCATAAATTGGGGATGTCAATGAATATCCTATTATTTATAGAGATGAATTTTAATTTAATATAATAAATTATATATATATATATATATATATAAATCTATAATTATATAATATATTATAATGTTTAAATAAATTGAACATATTTTAAAACACAAATTTTTTTTTATAATATAATTTATATTTATATTCTTTGGTAAATTTCGTTTAATATAGTATAAAATAATAATAAAAAAATCATCCCCTCCTATTTAATTGGGAAGTTTTCTATTCACATTTTTTTTCTGACAATGGTCACTAATGCCGTTTGGATTCGGATTTTTTTTTTTTTAAATTTAAAGTAATTATTATAAACAGTCCGTACGTATTAATTTAATATTAAAATAATAATTTATATTTTTTTCCTTATTTATCCTTTCTCTTTTTTCACATTTTCCGATTCACTCTTTCTTTTCTGCCCATTTTGTTTTTTATCAAACGTGTCTCACTTTATATCTTTCATTATCATAACAAGATGCATTTATAATATTAATAAGCTAATTATAATATTATTTTTATTAAATTAATATAGTAAAATATAAAACAAATTAGGCCTTAGTAAAAAATAAATGAAATGAAAAGAATAATTTTTTTATTATATTTAATATTTAAAATATAAATTTAAAATAAAAAAGGTATTTTTTTCTTTTGAAAATTATTTTAAATAATGTGATATATAAAAAATAATTCGGTGGAGATTAAATTAAAAACCTTACACAAACAAGACCTAAGTTATAAGTAGAAATTTACAATCTTAAATTATAAGGATGAACATTATTTGGCTTACACAGATGTAAGAATTATATTTTAATTTAATATAATAAATTATATATATATATTATATATATTATAGTAGTTCAAATAAATTATCAGATTTTAAAACACAAAACTCCTCAATATTTATATCTTTAAATAAATTAGCATGGATCCAGTGCATTGGTAAAATATAAATAAAATATTATTTATATTTAAATATATTAAATAAAAATTTATATACATTTTTTATTTGTAGAAAAAACTAATAAAAAAAACAAATTAATTATCTCTTATTAGACTTCATTCTGAGTATTTTGTACCGGTCTTATTCTCTTACTTTTGGCATTTGGATTTTCCAATTGACTCCTCATATTATTAATCTCGTGACTAACAACCACTCTCTCAATTTGAACTATAATTTCTCCATTCCTCAAATTCTGACTCACATATACTATTATATTTTATCTTTTAAAGATAATATTGATAATTGTTAAATAACAATATAGTTCAGTTTTTAATTTAAAAACAACTAATATTCTACCAAAATAAATTTCTAACTTATTAATATTGTAACATCGTTTTAAGCATTCAATTGATCTCTCATTAGGCTTCACTTCGAGCATTTTGTACCAATCTTATCCTTACTTTTGACATTCCCAATCGACCTCTCATATTACTAATCTCGTAACTAACATTATATAAATTATATTTAAATTTTTTATTTAAAAACAACTAATATTTCACCAAAATAAACTTTGACTTACTAATATTCAGATCTCACTTTAAGCATTCTTTAATTAATCTCTCATTATAGACCTCCATTCGATGAGTAACTTGTAGTGATCTTACCCTTAAATTTGACCTTTCTTGTCACCGAATCACCGCAAATTCACACATGCATTTACGTAGGGACTCAAATATGTCATCTTACTCTTACTTTTAGCTTTCCCCATCAACCACAAATTCACACACACATTTACGTAAGGATTCACATATGTCATCTTACATTTTCTTTTGGCCTTCTCATCGACCAAAAATTCACACACGCATTTACGTAAAAACTCACATATGTCATCACATCAAGTATGCATCCACTCTCAATAAGAACCATTATTCACCCTTCCCTCAAATTTGCAATTCACACCCTCATGTACCATCACTTTCATTTTAATATTTATAAATTTGCATCAATTGAGACTCGAACTCTGGTCTCAAATATTAATATGAAAAATTTAACTATTAGACCACTTTTGATTATTGAATTTAATTTAAAATTTTATGTATGTATCAATATTTAATCATGGTTAATTAATCATAGATAAAATGTCTTTAAAATTTGAATTATGGATCAAATTATATAAAATTTTACTTTGATCTAATATTATTTGTATACCAATCCTATCAATTAGCAATACTGGTTAGTTAGAAGTTTAGTAGTTTTAATAAAACTAGCATTTAGCCCGTGCATTTGCACGAGTAACAATATAAAAACCGTGAAAAAAAATTACGGATAACATCATTATATATTAGTTAGTTAAAAAGTTGAACTTATATTAATATTAAAACGTCCCGCGTTTATTAAATTTGGTGTTGAATTTAAAATATAAAGTCTTTGTAGCCTAGTTGGTTAAAGAGTTGTACTTGTTTTGTTAGGTTGCAAGTTCGAAACATACCTCTAGCATTTTTAATTTTATTTTTAACCGTTTTAAATTTAAAAACGGGTCAACCCACAATCCGACCCAAGTATCCAAATTAACCACAGCTCTCGACCCGGCAATCCGGACACTTTAAAAATTAAGCATCATTATATATATATAGATGTCTTTAAAATTTCAATTATAGATCAAATTTTATAAAATTTTACTTTGATCTAATATTATTTATTTTATCATTGATGTTTTTATTTAAAAAAAGTATTATAAAATTATAAATTAATTAATTTACATTCTTGTATTCACAATCAACAAATATTTTGACAGCTATCCTGACAGAGAAGGATGACTCATTACTTTTAATATTGACAAAAAGAGAGAATAATTAAACATGTATGAAGATAAAGGAGGATTGAAATGGAGTTAGACAAACATACACAAAACATGGTAGACAGTGCAACAAGAACCTGCAATAGTGTTTATTTGCATATTAGTAACAATAAATATAACATATGAACAATTATCACAACTTACTAATATGTTATATTACTATCATTTGCAACTAAAATCAATATATTGAAATGACGACCTTTTAGGGATGACCTTATTGTATGTTTTCATCTTCCGAAGCTGTCACCCAGTGTTTACCGATATCGAGGACCGCTCATTCGAGGGCCTTTTAGGAACAACATTAACAATCTAGAATCAACAACAGAAACAACATAAACCTGAATGAGACTACAACCCAAAACCCTAAAACCCCCAAAACCCAAAACTCTAGCGGAAAAGAGGAATAAAGCGAGATAATAAAAAAAGACGATGGTCTTATGCACTAATAAGGTCTGAAAATCAACCATAGACTACACAACAACAATAAACTACACAACAACAATAAACTACTAACTGTATTTTTTTTTTCTTATTTATTATTAACGGACTATTTGTAAGTCTAACGGTTACAAAACAAAGTGCAGTTATAAATAATTATTTTAATTATTTGGGAGAGATGAAATGAAGAACTTTTGTCATTACATGATAATTTGGATTATAAATCAAAGTTTCACATAATATAGATCAGAAATAATGACAAACTTATTTAAAGTTATATTAAATTGGAAATAAATTGTAAAAATTCTAACTAAGAAATTACTCTGAACAGTTTGAACCACAATGTGGAACTATGATTTAAGAAATAAGCTCTCAACGAAACACATGTTAGTTTTCTAATATATTATGTTCATACTTTTAGTAAACTATTCATATATTATATAAGTTTTGGATGTCGCTATTGAGAGTTACCACGTGGTCTAAAGAGGGAGTAAAATCGCCTTTGAAATCCATCACCTTCAGCTCGAAATCGGCAACGGTTATATCAGAGGTTGGATTTAACACAAAAGGCCAATGAGACCATCTTTTAGTTAACATTGCATTCCTTTTAACCGTAAGGGATAAAAAGTTTAGGATTCGTAAGGTATATGCTGTTTTTTTCCGAAAAGAGAAGGAATAAAAAGTTTACCTCGGGTCGAAAGAGGGAGTGGAATTACATTTGAAATTCATCCGCTTCAGTTCAAAATTGTCAACGTTGAAGCTGTCACTCAGCGTCTGCGAATCGAAGATCTCTCATCTAGTGCAGGATAGTGTTTCGCCCGTCCAAAATCCTAGCAGAAAAGTAAAATAATGAATATGTGAGGAATATGTGAGAGAAATAAAAGTTTACAAAATTTGTATTATTTTTCTCAAAAACGGAAAAGTGAAAGAAGGAATATGTGAGAGAAAGAAAAGTTTACAAATATTTGTATTGTTTTTCTCTTATTTATGTTTAATGCCCATTAATTTTTCATTTATTAAATTTAACGTTTTCTCCTACGTTTTTCTCTTATTTATGTCTTCTTTATGTTTAATGTCGTTAATTTATCATTTAATACCATAAGAATTTTATGAGAAATAAGGTAAGCACGTATTAGCTGTGGTGATATTTTTATATATAAATATTTATAATATATAATAATACTATATAATTAATAATTATGATAAGAAATATAAATTAGTAATTAATTATGATAGGAGAGAGAAAAAATATTTAATAATTAAATTAAGGGAAAGAAATATATATTTTAGGAAAATATATATATATATATATATATATATATATATATATATATATATATATATATATATATATATATATATATATATATATATATATATTAGGAGAGAGAAAATAATTAAGATAAATAAATTAGGAAAGAGAAATTACGTGGATGATTGTGGAGAGAACGTGTTGTACATCTATATGTAGATTTTGTTTAATATAATGTGTCAAAAGTTTCGTTTTTATATTTTTTCTTTCTAAAAATGGTCACTAAGTTATAACGGTAGAAACATATAATATTTATATAAGATAAATTAATCTAATAAACATAACATAATTTTTTATCGTCCACTCTCAATCAATTTTAATATAACTCAATAATGATAGAAACCTTCAAAATCAGCGTCACATAAAGTTTATAATATAAGAATTCATACTTCAAAACAATAATATATTCATCAATTAAAATTTCAAATTAGAATTATGAAGATTTTCTTTCTTATTTAATTTAATATGAACAAAAATAAAATTAATAATTTTTTATTAATGACTTATAATAGTAGTAAGGAATATTGTTTTGTCTAATATTTGATTATTAGACTATTGTTGTTTGATGAATGAGTTACTATTATTAACTCTTGATTATTAATTAATTTATATATGTGTTGAAGGATTTTTGTTGTTGAAAGAATAAGTCACTATTATATTTAACGACTCCCCAACGACGCACCACCTGGCAGACAAAGTGGAAAAAATATCCACAGTGGATAAGAGAGAAAAAAATTTATAATAATATTTTTTTTTAAATTTTTTTTAATCCCTCCCTCTCCATTTCATCTCTTTCTCACTCTCTCCATTTTTTATTTCTGAGTTTCGAACTGTTCGTCTTCCTTCATTCCTTCGCGACTTCGACTTTCTTCTTCTTTACAGCTTCCTGGAGGAGTCTGTTTGGTATCTGGACAGCGGTTGCTCCAGACACATGACAGACAACAGACGACTACTAACTAAAATAATCAAATGCACAGGACCTAAGATCATATTTGGTGATAAAAAACAAAGGTAAAAACCGTGGGTAAGGGTTAAATTATCTATAGTAACCTTACTATTAACAACATGCTGCTGGTAGAAAATTTATGTTATAACTTGATTAATATTAGTTAAATGTATGATAACGGCTATACTGTAGATTTTCAAAAACATTCATGTCTTGTAAAAGATCAGCAGGGTAGCACCCTATTGACAGAAAGTAGGGTATAAAATTCTTATAAGATGAACTGGAAAAATAAGATGTCTGATCCTTTATTCATGATACCTAAGAATTATCAAAACTGGTTATGTCATAAAAAATTAAACCATCTTAATTTTACCATTAACAGCATTTGTTCAAAATATTTAGTAACTGGTATACTAAATTGAAGTTCTCTAAAGATAAGGTTTGTCCTTCTTGTCAAATAGGTCAGATCAACTTTTAAAAACAAAGGAAATATCCAATCCGACAGGTGTCTGGAATTATTGCACATAGATTTGTTTGGTCCAATTCTAGTCTCCAGTTTAGGGAGAATAAGATATACCCTTGTCATAATTGATGATTATTCTAGATTTATTTGGGTAATATTTTTGGTATCTAAGGATCAAACTATTGAAGCAAGGCGTCTGCTCTCGTTTCTTCAGACCAAAGCGTTTATTGAAGTAAAACATCTGTTGAAGAGAGACGTTTGCTCACGATTCTTCAGACCAAGGCGTCTGATAAAGAGAGACGTCTACTCGCGATTCTTCAGGTCAAGACGTCTGATTAAGTGAGGAGAGACGTCTGCTCGCGTTTCTTCAGACCAAAGCGTCTGATGAAGAGAGACGTCTACTCACGCTTCTTCAGACCAAGGCGTCTGATGAAGTGAGACGTCTATTGAAGAGATATATCTTCTCGCGCCCTTCTTCGGACTACTGCTGAAGACAAGAGTCTCTTGAGCTGTACCTTCGCATAGACATTTGCCTTGAGGAAACATGAGGAACTTTTCTGCATAATTTTCACTTTAAAAATAGATGATTATTTTTGTTATTTTGTAAAAAATAAAACAGGTTATCTGAATTTATTATTTCTTGAATTAATGTTATGTTTTTATATTTTTAAAAATTAAATTTTGTAAGAATAAATTAAATATATTTTATTAGTTTGATTGATAAAATATTATAAATTACATTTTTTTTAATAAAGAAACTAAATAAATCTCAGATTTAACCAAGAAAAAAGCAGAGCATATAAGGATCTTAGGAAAAAAACATTAATTTGGTTATGCGAGATTATTTTTTACTAGAATACTATTTATGTTTGTTATAAAATTTGAATCACAATCACATTAGTTATCTACAATCTAATTAATTATATAATTGAGTTAATTAATTAAAATTTTAAAGGGTATTTATTATATAAATAAAATATAATATAATAATTTAAAATAATATTTTAATATTTTAGTTAATAAATTAAGTAATATAATTTGATTAGAGAGTGTAAAATAATGTTTGATTTATTTAATATTATTTTATTAACCCGAATAAGAAAAGAATGATATGCTCTCGTCACTATAACCAAATCTTTATTGATGAGAAGAGAAATTACAAATTGGTGAGGAGAAATTACAAATCACTTATATCTCTATTTTTTTTTTATCTCTTCCAAAACATGATCTCAATGTGTTTTAGGTCATTGAGGTTTTTGCTAGCTTTAAGGGTCTATATCAGTAAATGTATATCGCTTTAACAACAAACAACTAAACAAAGTAAAAATATTTCTCATTATTAAATTAGAAATAATAAATAAAAACCTAAAATAAAAAATATTATTATTAATATAATACATTCAAACTCCATATACTTATTTAATGAAAACCTGTTGTGATTACTCGATCGAGTTCGGGGTCGGGAATGGAAAATATGCAAAATTCAAACCCGATATCCGAGATATTAATATTAAATATATATATTAAAAATTAAAATGACTTTTCAAAATTTCAATCAATACCATCATTACAAATTTACATTAAATATATTAATTAATTAGTTATACCAACACTCAATCACCACTCTACCACGTCATCATTAATTTAATTTATATTCTCCATTACTCTTAATATTTCATTTATTTAATAACAAAATAGTTCCATCTCTATTCACTTCTTATTTTGAAGATTAACATTTCTTATATTTCTTTTTTCTACATTTTCTTTAATTTTTGTTGAGCTTTTCTATAATTCTGGTTGAAGTTCATTATGTATATTGTTTAACTTCTACAATATAACTATACAAGTAAGTAATATTTCCATGTGTTTTTAATATTTAGTATATTTAGAAAATAATAAATAAAAATTTATATTTTAATCGGGTAATGAGGTACCCGACGAATCGGAGATGAAGATACAAATAGATATATTCGTCGGGTTCGGGGTTGAGTAATAAAATAGAAATCGAGTTCGGGGATGGATACTTCATTACCCGACGGGTAGGGTACCTATTGTCATCCCTATATAAATGTATTAAAAACGATTAATTTATGAATAATGGATTGACATAAAGTATCTAAGGTGGTGGGGTGAGGTGGCGCCAATGGTAATATTATTCTCTTGAACAATGGCCCCAAATGCCGACTTCATGTGTCCCTACTTTTGCAGCACGACTTTGACTTTCTTTCAATTGGCTAAATGTGATCGACACTTTTTTTTTAAGATTTTATTCTTCAAGGATAACTCGACACAAAAATAAACAATATTTAATCGACTTAAATTTTCTGAATTTCATATCATCCGTGATTGCATCTAAATAAATAAATTATGAGTTTATTAATTTTAATAATGAAACTATAGGATTATTTAGATAGAAAGCTGTTACGGGCTGCTCATAAAAAACCTCGTTCCTAAAATATTTTATTCATCCGTCTCTCGGCCCAAGTGTTTATACGGGCCCGTTTATGTTTTTTATGAATAATTCTGTTTTGTTTACTTTCTCTTTTATCTTTCTTTGAAACCGAATTCTGTTATGTTGGAAGTAGTTGTAACCGAATACTTTTGGGTAAATCAACATCTTTAAATGGTGATGCCCACCCCACTTTTTGGGGTTAGGAATTGATATTTTGGAACTTGGTGTTTAAGTTATCTCTCGGCCCTCCTCCCCTTCTTGGACCGCTAGGTGTGATCTAGTGGTATTTCTCTCCTCCCCCTCGGCTCTTCTCTCTCTGACCTCGAATTCTCCTCTAATTCTATGTCCGCTGCGCTAGAGTGTTGAATTCCATCATCAAGAACCCGTTTCTTGAATTAAAGAACTTGAAAGGCTCGGCCATAATTAAAACTCCTAATATCTTGGTATCAGAGCTGACCGATTCTCAACATGGTAGAAACTCGCCAGCAATCGGAAATGGATGCGCTCAAGGCCCTGATTGAAAACTTGTCACAACAAACAGCAGCAATGCAAGCTGCCATAGACCGTAGATTTGATATGGCTGAAGAAAGAATGGCGGCCCTTGAGAGCGGGGCATCTGGAAACATGCAAGAACCCCGCCACAGACCCTATGATGATAATTCTTGCCACGGTCCTTCACCATTTAGGCCCCCGCACCCTGGCCAGAACCGCGATCAACACTATGCTCCTCCTACTCGGCTAACCAAGGTCGATTTTCCTCGGTTTGATGGGTCGGATGTCGAGGGCTGGCTAATTTCTGCCGAGCAATTTTTCAGAGTGGACAAAACTAAGGATGCCACTAAATTAGAAATCGCCCCCATTCATTTTTCTGGAGAAGCAAGAATGTGGTACGTGTCATATCTTCAAAACCGAAATCATATGGAGGCCCTATCTTGGGCCGTGTTCAAGAGAGACCTTATGACTCAATTCGGGCCATCTATACATGATACACCAATGAGACAGCTAATGAATTTAAAACAGGTTGGGTCGGTTCAAGAATATAACCTCCGGTACATGTCGATCTCTCAAAAGTTATTACATATGCCAAGGGACTACGTCATTGATTGTTACTTGTCCGGTCTAAGGGAAGAGATTGCGAACTGCATCAGGTTGCGATTTCCAGATTCTTTAAACGAAGCAATGGCCATGGCTAAAGTCCAAGAAGCAACATATCGGTCCTTAATGAGCAGTGGTAACTTGTACAGCGCTGAAGCATCATTGCTGCCCACGCCATCCAATATCAACACAGCCGGGCCGAGCACCAATACTGAATTCAAGAATTCATCATATGGGTCCTCTTCAAATGCAAACCAGGGCCATGTTAAGCAATTAGACTCAGCCTCAATGGATGAAAAGCGAAAGAAGGGTCTATGCTATTCTTGCAATGAAAAATGGCAACCAAACCATAGGTGTAAATCCAAGTTATTCATGGTCTCGGCCAATCAAGAAGATCAAGAACCTGACCAAGAACCTGTTTTGGATGATCTACCTTTATTGCTCGGCTCAAGGGATGAACCAGCCATATCTTTACATGCCTTGACCGGGTCTAAAGCCTTCCAAACGCTCCAGATTCTTGGCAAAGTTGGGAACCTGCCGGTGGTGATCTTGATCGATACAGGCAACACCCACAATTTTATCAATAGCAGGATTTTGGAGAAAATAGACCACAAAAGCATAGCAACCCAGGTACAATCGGTTAGAGTGGTTGATGGATCTAATGTTTTATGTTTTAGTGTTTGCAAGGACTTGAAGTGGTCGATGGAAGGCAATGAATACCAAACAGAAATGAAAGTAATTTCCATGGACGATTATGATATTGTGTTGGGAATTGAATGGCTGATTACTCTAGGCCCATCTTCTTGGGACTTTGAAAAGCTGACCCTATCCTATGATAAGCAAGACAAAACCACGGTCCTTAAAGGGATTCCTCGGTCGCAGGCCAATTTGATGCATGAAAACCAGTTGGAAAAGACCTTAGATGAATATATTGTTGCTGCCAAAACGCAAGTAAAGAGTAAGCCCGAAGGCCAAACTGTTTCACTAGCTGCAATGACCTTGGAAGATATTCCTAATGATTTAATTAGAAGTTATGGCTCATTTGATGCTGCTGTTATGCTGGTTCGGGAAAAAGACTTGGCCTGGATTTTCGAGCCAAGTATGGAGTTTAATCGAAGTTGGAAGAAATTATTTTTGCACCAGGCACTGGGGACATTGCAGCAACCAAGGCCAGCTCTAAACACTGAAAAACTCGACCTTGGGTGCACAGAAATTCCAGAAAGGCGCAGAGTGGCAAGCGACCCGGCAGCGCAAAGGACCGCAAGGACCCGGCCAGTTCCACTACTGAAGCGATTCTGCCGAAAGTTTTTTGTGAAAATACGGTCTTATGCTGCAACCTTTGCTGAATGTGCCGAAGCCCGACCGAAGCAATAGTTTTGAAGTTGAAGATGCATATTAGAGGCTGACCAGTCCGCGTTCTTTTCGTCGAGGGCGACGAACTTCGAAGGGGGGGATAATGTTACGGGCTGCTCATAAAAAACCTCGTTCCTAAAATGTTTTATTCATCCGTCTCTCGGCCCAAGTGTTTATACGGGCCCGTTTATGTTTTTTATGAATAATTCTGTTTTGTTTACTTTCTCTTTTATCTTTCTTTGAAACCGAATTCTGTTATGTTGGAAGTAGTTGTAACCGAATACTTTTGGGTAAACCAACATCTTTAAATGGTGATGCCCACCCCACTTTTTGGGGTTAGGAATTGATATTTTGGAACTTGGTGTTTAAGTTATCTCTCGGCCCTCCTCCCCTTCTTGGACCGCTAGGTGTGATCTAGTGGTATTTCTCTCCTCCCTCTCGGCTCTTCTCTCCCTAACCTCGAATTCTCCTATAATTCTATGTCCGCTGCGCTAGAGTGTTGAATTCCATCATCAAAAACCCATTTCTTGAATTAAAGAACTTGAAAGACTCGGCCATAATTAAAACTCCTAACGCTTAAAAGAAAACAATGGATACGAAAATGATCCAAACATGAATAGCGGTTTGCTTCTCATTTGAAATCTAGAGAAGGGAAGATTGAGAAAACAAAACTAAGTCATTAGAAAACCCTAATCTTATATAGAATTGAATAGCAACAAAGGGTTTGTTTATACCCAAAACAGAGAAATTAAAATCCTCAACAAAAGTGAAATTCCGAAATTACCCATATTGATTATGTGGTTTTCTGCTGATTCCGAAAGAAGAGGCTTTTGTGCCCTCTCTCTTTCTTTCTTTTGGAAGATGGTTTGATGATGATGGAGGTAATTGTAATTTTTCTTTGTTATATTTATTGAGAATTAGAAAATTTATATTATTTAAATATTAAATTCACCAATTTTTCAAACATATCAGAAATAATATTAAGAATTTGTTTGATATTATTGATTTTTTTTTTATAAAAATATCAATAATAGGTTATTCAGATATTTTATTTGTATAATTATTAAAATGTATTTTTATATTTTAAATTATTTTACTAAGGGCTTGTTTGATATTTGGTTATTGGGATAAACCCTGTTTTTATCCCAAAACTCAAATATTTTATCAACAATCTAATCATCAATTTTATTCATTTAAATACAAAAACTATCCTCTCTCAGCCACTTTATTCTTTTTCTCTTTAATCCACAATTCTCTTTAAAATATACTTACAATTTTAAAAACCATTTTTTTTTCTAGTTTTTATCGAATAAGAGGTTTTGAGAGAAAACCCAAGTAAAACAAAAAAAACCCACGTCCTCAAACAAGTATTAAGACATCTCATTTAATCAAAATCATGACTCATCATTAATCTATAAATAATTGAAGTTATAAATCAAAATCATCCTTAATTGTTTGTTTCTCATTTGTAATCTAAAGATTCGAAATATAATAATAGGTGAGAATAAAAAAGATGAGAGTAAAAATGAAGATATGTTCTCAATTACTTTTGAGTCAAATCATTCACAAAGTTAAAGTTGATTATGCATGCAACTTTACAATCATTCAAATCAAAATATTCTTTTAACTAACGTTCAAATTAATTAATTAAAATATTATTATTTCAATTTAAATAATAAAAAAATTATATATAAAAAAGAATATTATGTAATTCAAATAATTAAATATCTTAATAATTTTAAAAACAAAATAATCAATTTCTGTTTAAAGAAAATTCAATTTAAAACCTTGAATAAACTACATCAAACAGGCCCAGTGTTCTCTATTCACTATGTAATCTCTGGCATCCACTAGCATTCACACAGTCATTCTTTTGAGGATGCAGTAAATTTTATTACACAATTTTAAAAAATTAATATAGATAAAATATTTTAAATATCAAAACAAATAATTCAACATTTTTTTTTCTAACAATCATGTTTGATGGTTAAAATATCAAAATATATTTTCTTCTTAATTTTAGTATTTTTATAAAAAAAAATTAATGAATAAATATAAAGTTAGTGGGTTGTTAACATATCAGTCAATATTCAAATTTTTAAACAGTATATCTTAATTTATTTTTTTATTATATATTACTCAAATATTTTAAAATGATTAAAAATAACTATCATTTTCTAATTTCTAGATAAATTATATATATATTTATTTAAAATAAAAGTAAAAAAAATATTATGTCTAATAAATACGGCCAACTGTTTTGGACTAAAATCTGCTGTTACAAATTTGGTGCTCCACCTTACATTACCATAAGTCAAAATTAATAAAGTGAGAGAACGAAAAATCAACATATATTATGAAGAAGTTGGTGTAAAATAAACACAAAATCTGTAACAACAACAGATTTGAGGTGAATTTTTTTCTATTTTTTCTTTGTTTTCATGTGAGAGTCATAATATGCATAGACAAAAATGTCTTTACAAGCAATCTTGATGAATCATTTCCCAGTTTACCCACATTTCATTCATTTTTCTCAATATACTCATATTTTTATTCACTCTCTCAATATACTTACATTTTTCTCTATAAACTCATTAATTACATATTTATTTCACTAAACTTAATAATGAGTTAATTTTAAAAACATAATATATATATATTTAAAATTAATAATATTTTATTAAAAAATTAAAATAAAATTTAAATATTATATATTAAAATATAATACATTATATAAATATAAAATAAAATATATTAAATAAATATTAACATGTTTTATCTTTATTTAATTTTATAAATATAATATGTATAATTAAAATTAAACAAATTAAATTAAATAATTCAAATAAATATTATAAATTAAAATAAAATATATTATATAAATGATAAAATAAAAATTTATTTATCTTTATATATCTTATTTTATTCTTAAAATTTTATTTTATCTTTATACATTATATATAATTTATTTATTTGAATTATTCATTTTTATCTTTATTTAATTTTATAAATATATTATATTTAATTTTATTATAAGACATAAATTCTTTTTAGGTGGTTAGAGAATAATTCAATTTTATTATATAGTTTAATTTATTTTTATACATTTTATTTTAATATTCATGTAATTTATATATATTTAAATTATTTATTTTTATTTAATTTTATAAATATAATATATAATTAAAATTAAATTTATAGTTATAAAATTTTAAAACTGTTTTATGCCTGAGTTAAGAGGATATAGTGAATGAGTGAGAATTATAGATTAGAGAGAGAAAAAAATAAGGTGGCTTAAAAAGAGAGGAAGTAATTTAAGTATTTAAATGTATAAAATTGATGATAAAATTGTTGATAAAATATTTGAATTTTAGAATAAAATTTAGATTTTTATTTCAATAATCAAACATCAAACAAACAAGCCCTAAAGGATGGAGATAGAAGACACTCAAAATAATCTGTAAGTTAGTTTTAACTATTAAATTAATAAAAGAAATTATAATTAAATATATTATTCATTTAAATATAATTTTTTTTAACATTTAAATTTAACATAAATCCCAAAACAAAAAAACATCAATCAAACTCTTTTGTTCACTATTCACTATGTCATCAGGTTTGGCAGAATACTGACAGGAGAAGACAAAAGATCGATAATAATGAGATTCCTTTTTAATAATTTATGCTATTTTAATTATAAATTTTGTTTTAAATTCTGATAAAGGATTATTTAATTATTATTTTTTGATTATTCAAACTACAATCTAAATAAAATAGGCTTTTTTTTTTTCAAAAATAAAATAAAATTAGAAAATAGATAAATTGTTTGGAAACTACCCTATCCCAGCTAGATATGCATTTAAAATATTTCCAACAAAAAATTTATTTTTAAACTATTTTGATTTAAATATCATATTAATCTGTATTTTTTTTTTCAATCGAACAACTCATTCTTATATCAACTTTTTATTATCAATTTGTATATTTTATAAAGTTATAAATTACACTACAATATTTATTTCTGAATTGAAAAACACTAATAACCAAATACAATCTCATCTAGAAATAAAAAAAACTGAGGGAAAAAAATAAAATTTTATTTCAAGATGTGAGTTCTATAAAAGATCTCAAGATTCGTGTCTATGTTAATGTCGAAAAAACCGGCAATTTGAAAAAAAAAAAATAGCTCAATAAATCCAATCGAATACATTTCAAACTGATATATTTTTTTTAATAATATTATAGGAATTTCAGCTGATTTACCTAATTATTAAATATTGATTATTTGTTTTATAATTTGTAGTGTATTTTATTATTTATTTGTGTATTATTTTATTTGATAGAGTATTTTGTATTTTGTGCATTTTTATAATGTATTTTGTAATTTTTATAATTATATCATTATATATATATATTAATATAAAATATATTTTTCTAAAATTATTATAATTTTCGTTTGAATATTATTATAATTTTTTTGAACATTATTATAAATTTATTTTATATAAAAATATTATATGAATGAATTAAATTATATAAATAAATTTAATATATAAAATATACTTAAATTAAGTTTAGAGATTGAATTAGATATAAAATAAATATAAAATAAAAGTTTAGGGTTAAATTAAATTTAAAAAAAAAGTTTTGAGAATGACAAATAGTAAGAACACATAATTGGGATAGAGAATTTCATCAAAAACTCAAAATAGTTTGAGTTTGCAGTTCGAGAAAAATGGGGATTCGGGTTTATATACATCTCAGTTGGAGATGCTATAACTCAACCATATTTGGAAACATAAATATTTAATGTGTAGTTGAAATCAACAGTGCCCAACTCCAAACCTATTCTTATTTTATTTTATTTTTTTAATTATTTAAATATGTAAAACCCACCATTATTATATTCACACTCAATTTTGTTAGATTGTTTGATTTTTTTTTTAGTATTTTTGGTTAAATAAAAAATAAATTATTTAAGTTTTTAAATAATTTAATTATTAAAATTAAATACAAATATTTTAATTGATAAAATTATTGATTTAATAATTAGTATAATTGTATATAATTCTTTTCACCAATTATTGTGTTATGCGTTGTACAAAGCATATATTAATTTGGTTTTTATTTATTTGTTGTTGATTTTTATTTCTTGCTGCTTGAATTAATAAGTTCATCATGTTTAGAAAACATTTTGCATCTTACATAGTCCTATCTTACATAGTCCTGTGGACCAAATTAATTTTCTCTTCATTCTCAATATTACTTTGAAATGAGTTGTAATGCTCAAGTTCACAACAGGTTTTCATTAAATAAGTATATGGAGTTTGAGTGTATTATATCAACAATAATATTTTTTTATGTTGAAGGGGGTAAAAAACCCTTCTTAGAATCTTGCATCTTGCATCTTTCAAAAAATCTTATCAATATAAGTTCTTTGACTTAATCCAACTAGCTTTTAGATCTATCTCTATAGATCTTGATTCCAAGTATGTGCTCGGCATTTTCAAAGTCTTTCATTGAGAAACATTTCTTCAACCATTCTTTAACGGACTCTAGTATCGAAATGTCATTCCCAATAAGTAGTATGTCATCGACATACAGAACTAAGAATACTACTTTACTCCCACTGAACTTCTTGTAAACACAAGGATCTTCTTCGCATCTCATGAATTTAAATTCTTTGATCTTTTCATCAAATCGAAAGTTCTAACTCCTGGATTCTCAATTTTCTCTTCATTCTCAAAATGATTGATGGTTGATGCTTGATGCTTGATTCCTTATTCTTAATGCTTTATGTTTGATGCTTGATGCTTAATGATTGATCCTTGATGCTTGATGCTTAATGTTTAATGCTTAATGCTTAATGCTTAATGCTTAATGCTTGATGCTTGATGCTTGATGATTGATCCTTGATGCTTGATGCTTAATGCTTGATGCTTGATGCTTGATGCTTGATGTTTAATGCTTGATGTTTAATGCTTGATGCTTGATGCTTGATGCTTGATGCTTGATGCTTAATGCTTGATGCTTGATGCTTGATTCCTTATTCTTAATGCTTTATGTTTGATGTTTGATGCTTAATGATTGATGATTGATGATTGATCCTTGATGCTTGATGCTTGACGCTTAATGCTTGATGCTTGATTCTTGATGCTTGATGCTTGATGCTTGATGCTTGATGCTTGATGCTTGATGCTTGATGCTTGATGCTTGATGCTTGATGCTTGATGCTTGATGCGTGATGCTTGATGCTTGATGCTTGATGCTTGATGCTTGATGTTTGATTCTTGATGCTTGATGCTTGATGCTTGATGCTTGATGCTTGATGCTTGATGTTTAATGCTTGATGTTTGATGCTTGATGCTTGATGCTTGATGCTTGATGCTTGATGCTTGATGCTTGATGCTTGATGCTTGATGCTTGATGCTTGATGCTTGATGCTTGATGCTTGATGCTTGATGCTTGATGCTTGATGCTTGATGCTTGATGCTTGATGCTTGATGCTTGATGCTTGATGCTTGATGCTTGATTCTTGATGCTTGATGCTTGATGCTTGATGCTAGATATTTGATGCTTGATGCTTGATGCTTGATGCTTGATGCTTGATGCTTGATGCTTGATGCTTTATGCTTGATGCTTGATGCTTGATGCTTGATGCTTGATGCTTGATGCTTGATGCTTGATGCTTGATGCTTGATGCTTGATGCTTGATGCTTGATTCCTTATTCTTGATGCTTGATGCTTGATGTTTCATGCTTGATGCTTGATGCTTGATGCTTGATGCTTGATGCTTGATGCTTGATGCTTGATGCTTGATGCTTGATGCTTGATGCTTGATGCTTGATGCTTGATGCTTGATGCTTGATGCTTGATGCTTGATTCTTTATTCTTGATGCTTGATGCTTGATACTTGATGCTTGATGCTTGATGCTTGATGCTTGATTCCTTATTCTTAATGCTTTATGTTTGATGCTTGATGCTTAATGATTGATCCTTGATGCTTGATGCTTGATGCTTAATGTTTAATGCTTAATTCTTAATGCTTGTTGCTTGATGCTTGATGCTTTATGCTTGATGCTTGATGCTTGATGCTTGATGCTTGATGCTTGATGCTTGATGCTTGATGCTTGATGCTTGATGCTTGATGCTTGATGCTTGATGCTTGATGCTTTATGCTTGATGCTTGATGCTTGATGCTTGATGCTTGATGATTGATGCTTGATGCTTGATTCTTGATGCTTGATGCTTGATGCTTGATGCTTGATGCTTGATGCTTGATGCTTGATTCCTTATTCTTAATGCTTTATGTTTGATGCTTGATGCTTAATGATTGATGATTGATGCTTGATGCTTGATGCTTGATGCTTGATACTTGATGCTTGATGCTTGATGCTTGATGCTTGATGCTTGATGCTTGATGCTTGATGCTTGATGCTTGATGCTTGATGCTTGATGCTTGATGCTTGATGCTTGATGCTTGATGCTTGATGCTTGATACTTGATGCTTGATGCTTGATGCTTGATGCTTGATGCTTGATGCTTGATGCTTGATGCTTGATTCTTTATTCTTGATGCTTGATGCTTGATGCTTGATGCTTGATGCTTGATGCTTGATGCTTGATGCTTGATGCTTGATGCTTGATTCCTTATTCTTAATGCTTTATGTTTGATGCTTGATGCTTAATGATTGATCCTTGATGCTTGATGCTTGATGCTTAATGTTTAATGCTTAATTCTTAATGCTTGTTGCTTGATGCTTGATGCTTGATGCTTGATGCTTGATGCTTGATGCTTGATGCTTGATGCTTGATGCTTGATGCTTGATGCTTGATGCTTGATTCCTTATTCTTGATGCTTGATGCTTGATGTTTCATGCTTGATGCTTGATGCTTGATGCTTGATGCTTGATGCTTGATGCTTGATGCTTGATGCTTGATGCTTGATGCTTGATGCTTGATGCTTGATGCTTGATGCTTGATGCTTGATGCTTGATGCTTGATGCTTGATGCTTGATGCTTGATGCTTGATGCTTGATGCTTGATGCTTGATGCTTGATGCTTGATTCTTTATTCTTGATGCTTGATGCTTGATACTTGATGCTTGATGCTTGATGCTTGATGCTTGATTCCTTATTCTTAATGCTTTATGTTTGATGCTTGATGCTTAATGATTGATGATTGATGCTTGATGCTTGATGTTTGATGCTTGATGCTTGATGCTTGATGCTTGATGCTTGATGCTTGATGCTTGATGCTTGATGCTTGATGCTTGATGCTTGATGCTTGATGCTTGATGCTTGATGCTTGATGCTTGATGCTTGATGCTTGATGCTTGATGCTTGATGCTTGATGCTTGATGCTTGATACTTGATGCTTGATTCTTTATTCTTGATGCTTGATTCTTGATGCTTGATGCTTGATGCTTGATGCTTGATGCTTGATGCTTGATGCTTGATTCCTTATTCTTAATGCTTTATGTTTGATGCTTGATGCTTAATGATTGATGCTTGATGCTTAATGTTTAATGCTTAATTCTTAATGCTTGTTGCTTGATGCTTGATGCTTGATGCTTGATGCTTGATGCTTGATGCTTGATGCTTGATGCTTGATGCTTGATGCTTGATGCTTGATGCTTGATGCTTGATGCTTGATGCTTGATGTTTGATGCTTGATGCTTGATGCTTGATGCTTGATGCTTGATGCTTGATGCTTGATGCTTGATGCTTGATGCTTGATGCTTGATGCTTGATGCTTGATGCTTGATGCTTGATGCTTGATGCTTGATGCTTGATGCTTGATGCTTGATGCTTGATGCTTGATGCTTGATGCTTGATGCTTGATACTTGATGCTTGATTCTTTATTCTTGATGCTTGATGCTTGATGCTTGATGCTTGATGCTTGATTCCTTATTCTTAATGCTTTATGTTTGATGCTTGATGCTTAATGATTGATGCTTGATGCTTAATGTTTAATGCTTAATTCTTAATGCTTGTTGCTTGATGCTTGATGCTTGATGCTTGATGCTTGATGCTTGATGCTTGATGCTTGATGCTTGATGCTTGATGCTTGATGCTTGATGCTTGATGCTTGATGCTTGATGCTTGATGCTTGATGCTTGATGCTTGATGCTTGATGCTTGATGCTTGATGCTTGATGCTTGATGCTTGATGCTTGATGCTTGATGATTGATGCTTGATGCTTGATTCTTGATGCTTGATGCTTGATGCTTGATGCTTAATGCTTAATGATTGATGCTTGATTCCTTATTCTTAATGCTTTATGTTTGATGCTTGATGCTTAATGATTGATGATTGATATTGATGATTGATCCTTGATGCTTGACGCTTAATGCTTAATGCTTAATGCTTGATGCTTGATGCTTGATGCTTGATGCTTGATGCTTGATGCTTGATGCTTGATGCTTGATGCTTGATGCTTGATGCTTGATGCTTGATGCTTGATGCTTGATGCTTGATGCTTGATGCTTGATGCTTGATGCTTGATGCTTGATGCTTGATGCTTGATGCTTGATGCTTGATGCTTGATGCTTGATGCTTGATTCTTTATTCTTGATGCTTGATGCTTGATGCTTGATGCTTGATGCTTGATGCTTGATGCTTGATGCTTGATGCTTGATGCTTGATTCCTTATTCTTAATGCTTTATGTTTGATGCTTGATGCTTAATGATTGATCCTTGATGCTTGATGCTTGATGCTTAATGTTTAATGCTTAATTCTTAATGCTTGTTGCTTGATGCTTGATGCTTGATGCTTGATGCTTGATGCTTGATGCTTGATGCTTGATGCTTGATGCTTGATGCTTGATGCTTGATGCTTGATTCTTGATGCTTGATGCTTGATGCTTGATGCTTGATGCTTGATGCTTGATGCTTGATGCTTGATGCTTGATGCTTGATGCTTGATGCTTGATGCTTGATGCTTGATGCTTGATGCTTGATGCTTGATGCTTGATGCTTGATGCTTGATTCTTTATTCTTGATGCTTGATGCTTGATGCTTGATGCTTGATGCTTGATGCTTGATTCCTTATTCTTAATGCTTTATGTTTGATGCTTGATGCTTAATGATTGATCCTTGATGCTTGATGCTTGATGCTTGATGCTTGATGCTTGATGCTTGATGCTTGATGCTTGATGCTTGATGCTTGATGCTTGATGCTTGATGCTTGATGCTTGATGCTTGATGCTTGATGCTTGATGCTTGATGCTTGATGCTTGATGCTTGATGCTTGATGCTTGATGCTTGATGCTTGATGCTTGATGCTTGATGCTTGATGCTTGATTCTTGATGCTTGATGCTTGATGCTTGATGCTTGATGCTTGATGCTTGATGCTTGATGCTTGATGCTTGATTCTTGATGCTTGATGCTTGATGCTTGATGCTTAATGCTTAATGCTTAATGATTGATGCTTGATTCCTTATTCTTAATGCTTTATGTTTGATGCTTGATGCTTAATGATTGATCCTTGATGCTTGATGCTTGATGCTTAATGTTTAATGCTTAATTCTTAATGCTTGTTGCTTGATGCTTTATGCTTGATGCTTGATGCTTGATGCTTGATGCTTGATGCTTGATGCTTGATGCTTGATGCTTGATGCTTGATGCTTGATGCTTGATGCTTGATGCTTGATGCTTGATGCTTGAGTCCATAAATAGACTTCTTAAGCTTGCATATTTTCCCAGCATGTTTTGGATCTTCAAAACCTTCAGGTTGTGTCATGACTCATGTACACATCCTCTTCTTAAAAATCATTTAAAAAAAGCTATTTTGACATCCATTTGCCATATCTCATAGTCATAATATGCAGCAATAACTAGGATTATCCTAATGGATCTAATCATAACAACTGGTGAAAATGTTTCATCATAGTCAATACCATGAATTTGTCTAAAACCTTTGGCAACTAATCTTGCATTGTAAATAGATACATTTCCATTTTTGTCATTTTTAAGTTTGAAAATCCATTTGTTTCCTATGGATTTAACCCCATTTGGCAAATCTATCAAGTCCCATACTTGATTTTCAAACATCGAATCTATTTCGGACCTCATGGTTTAAAGCCATTTATTGGAGTCTGAACCCATCAATGCTTGATTATATGTAGAAGGCTCGTTATGTTCTAACATAAGAACATCAAGACTTACATTTAAGATAAAATCATTGTAACGTCTTGGCATAACCTTTGGCCTTTCCGATCTACGATTGGGTTCAACTTGTTCAACAATTGAATCTGGAATGTGATCCACAACAATTTACAGATCCTCTTGTTCTGGTTCTTGGATGATCCGAGGCCCTAGGCCATCAAAAGTAATCATATCATCATTGATATTATTAGAATCATCTTGTTGTTGAGTTTGTTGTTGTTCATCATCTTGAACTGTTTCAAGATGAATATTTCTCCCACTTGACTTGTTGGAAAGAAACTCTCTTTCCAAAAAGACACTATCCCTTGCAAAAAAAAACATTTTTCTCATTTGGATTGTAGAAGTAATATCCAAAACTCTCTTTTGGATATCTTATAAAGAAACATTTATTTGATTTTGGAGTAAGTTTATCTGTTTGTAAACGTTTTACATAAGCTTCGCATCCCACATTTTCAAAAAAGATAGCTTTGGAACTTTTCCAGTCCATATCTCATATGGATTTTTGTCTAAAGTTTTTGATGAAATCATGTTTAGTGTTAGTACAACAGTAGTGAGGGCATATCCCTAGAAGGATACCGGAAGATTAACAAAACTCATCATTGATCGAACCATGTCTAACAAAGTCTTGTTTCTCCTTTCAGACACACCATTAAACTGTGGTGTTCCTGAGTTGACAACTATGTTACAATACCACAATTTTTCAAATGATGATCAAATTCGTGGCTCAAATATTCACCACCACGATCAGATCGAAGTGCTTTTATTTTCTTGTCACATTGAGTCTCTACTTCATTTTGAAATTCTTTGAATTTTTCAAAGTACTCCAATTTATGTGACATGCGCTAAACATATCCATCTCTACTCATGTCATCAATAAATTTGATGAAGTATCTATAGCCACCTCTAGCTTCTATGCTCATTGGTCCACATACATTAGTATGTATTATGCCCAGTAGTTCAGTATCCCTTTCAAACTTTCTTTTGAAAGGTGACCTTGTCATTTTCCCCATTAGACACGATTCACATGCAACAATGGATTCATAATTCATGTCTTTAAGAAGTCCATCTTTATGGAGCTTCTTCATGCGATTAACACCGATGTGACCCAATCGACAATGCCATAGGTAGACTTCACTCAAATTATTTAACTTTCGTCTTTTGTTATTTATGTTATATAATTCTGATTTGAGATCCAAAATGAAGATTATTAGGATCTAGGGCGCCGCTAGAGGACCGGGGTTGGACCGGTTAGCGGGTTTCACTCAAAGGGTGGTGGTTAATCAGGTTAGAGATTAACACCGGGGTTTCAATACTACACAAACTGTCACAAACCCTTGAACTAGGTTCAAGCGCGGAAGAGGTTTGTTTCAGGTTGAAGCAGCACACTTGTATGATAGGCAGAACCGGTTTCGGATGATGAAGGTTTGAAAACTTGATGGGTCGGTTTTTATAACCTGGCGGTCCGGTTTGAATAGAGTTAAGTAGGTTAGAGCGGTGTCAGTCGGTTAGAAAATGGAACCGGCAGAAAGTAAGTAACAAGACAGACTTTATGGATGTTCGGAGATAAAGTTCCTACGTCACCCCTTCCTCTCGAAACCGCGAGAATGATATTCACTAAGGAATACAAGTACAATCCGATCGAGACTTATTTCCTGCTCGATAACACTCTTACAATTTACACCGAAATTGTACAATACACACTTCAGCTTTAGTACTTAGGCTTTCTCTAGAACACACTATTTTCACTTGTAAATTAAATGCTATTAAAATCTCTCTTGTTATCCCCTTGTATGTGTGTCGCGCATTTACTCTTCTTCAGCTGCTCCTTTTATAGGTGAAATATGCCAACGGTCATATTTCACTTCCTTGAATCTGATTGGCTGAGCAGAGGTTCAGTGATTCAGTGATTCAGAGATTCAGACCCTGCAGTCATCTTTTCAGACCTGGCGGTCAATCTCACAGACTTGGCAGTCTGTTCTTCCGGTGTGTAAGACAAACCTGCTAGGTTTGTCTTTTACTCAATGTGGACACTGTCTGTTAAGCAGTTGTCTGTACTTGGAAGATCTTCTTTCTGACTTATCCCGAAGTGGAAAGATCCTGTAGGACTGTCTTCTGCAGCCTGTAGACTTTCCTCAGACTTGTATAGATATGGAAATGTTCAGTCTGTTCCTTTGGTATCATACTCAACAGATACCCAAATTATCTTCTTGTACTTGTCGGTCATTTGCTTGACCGAATGGCCTCCGGTGTGATTGGTTTAACCGGACAGCTTCCGGTTATTCCTCTGCCTTGTGGCTGATCGGCTGTCTGATGTTTCCGGTTTTAAGCTTTGGCCGATCCTTTCTTTGTGCGGTCATGTTCCAAGTGTTCCTGGTCGGTTTAGTAGTTTTGACCGGCTAGTCTTCTTAGCCGGTTTAATTGTTTGACCGGTCCGGTTCCTTGTTCCTACATGGAAGGTTTATTTAAGTTAGGTTATGTGAACCGGTCTAATTTTATCTAACAATTTCTCCCTTTTTGATTATTTTATTTAAAATTATCAAAACTATGTAAGTTTGTAAACGTAGGCCGGTTCTTTCTTTGACCGGATTTTTGAAACTGACTTGGGAGAAGTTTTCGAAAAATTTTGAGAAATTTTTTTGAAAAGTCTTATCTTTTTATCTTATCAATTTCTCCCTTTTTGATTATTTTATTTAAAATTATCAAAACCATGTAGAAATGCAAGTGTAGGCCGGTTTCAAAAATAACTTTATATATATAGATAACCGAACATAGAAGATGTTATATAGAAATTCTAAGATAAGCATAGTTAAAAGAAAGAGAGCCCCTATTCTGAGTCCGAGAAGTCGTAGCTGGCCATTAGATCCTTGTTCGGCTTTTTCTTATCCGGTCTTGAGACTCGCCGTCTTGTAGACCGGTGCTCTAGGTGCTCTTCATCTTCATCTTCGTTGTGAGTGGCCTGATCCGGTTGACTGTCGATAACCGTGTCAGTGACCTCATTCAGCAGCCCGGTTACTTGGTCCTTCTTAGATGGTTTTCTTTTCCGCTTTGCCGGAACCGAAACGGAAGAGGCCGCCTTTTTCTTCTCGTTGGCTTTTGCAAAGTTAGCGAGTCTTTGTCTTTCATTGTTTAACCGCTCTGCATCCTCTCGTTGCTGAGCGGCTACCGATTCTGCAAGTCCCGGAAACTTAGCCATTGCCCTTCGTTCGCGCTCGGCTATTTCCTCTTCGGTGAGTTGCGGTGGTGCCTTTGCTAACCTGGCTTCTTCGTCCATCGCATCCTGGACTTTCTTAGCCGCTAGTGCATTTGCCTCCACAACCGCCGCATCCGCACTCAACTTTGCCTTGAGTAATTCATCAACTTGTGCGCTCAGCGCCTTGAGGTCGGCCTCGAGTTTGTCGTTGCGGTCTTCAAGACCCGCATTCTTTTTTTCCAGTTCCGAGGCCTTTCCGAATAGATCCTCAGTGACCTCTCTTAGCCTTTGTTCGGTCTCTCTTTTAAACCGATCGAAGTCATTCTTTATTCCTGAGTTGTCTTCTTCCAAGGCTGCTGTTCGCTTAAGATGGTTGTCGCGCAAAACGGCTTCTTCCCGGTAGTCATCGTCTATTTGTGAGAACCGGTCATCTGTCTTTACGAGCTTATTCCTCGTATTGTTGGCGAACCGGAGTGCCATGCTCACGGTTCTTTGCATCCTCTCGTCTAACGGGTGAACCGTTGAGTCTGCAAATTCTTGGAGAAGGCTCTTGACCCATTCCTTTGTAATGCCCGGTTCGGAGACTCCCGGTTGTTCATGTAGAGTTTGCCCGGTGAGAGGAGGCTCCGCCCTTTCATCGTTTTCGTTTATCACCGGGTTCCCTCGAGGAGGTGTGGCACCATGAAGTAGACCCTCATCGGTCTGATGGGCTGGAGAGTGCGATATCTGTCGCTGACTGCACGCCACCTCCAACCGCTCTATTTCTTCGACGAGTTCCCCTCTCGCTTTCACAAGTCTTTCTAACACCAAGGGCGTTAAGGTATCCTCCGTTGTACCCTCTTCGTACCGTTCCTTGATCTTCCGGATCCGTACGGTTAGCTTCTGTAACTGGGCTCGCGGTCTTAAGATGGAGGTTCGGCCCAAAGCATCGTGAATGGTTTCCGCGTTTGTGAGGCACATGACCGCGTCCTCTAAATCCTTCATTCTTTTGAAGCATTCTTCGTCGGTGAAGCCCGGTAAAATGTGTTTAAGGAGTTTGGTGAAACTGTACTCGTGCCATTCCCGGTATGTTTCGCCAACCTTTTCAGCTCGCCGTTCAATGATCTCTAGGATTTGGCGCACTATAGTATCGGCCTTTGTCTGGTCCTCCTCCTCCTCTTCTTCTTCACTGCTTTCTTCACCGCCCTCGGCGGTCTCAGGATTTGCGCCCGTACCGGTATTATTGGGACTTGGGCCCGAATGCTCTTCATCATTCGGTCTTTCTTCATCGGATTTCTCAGATTCGGTCCGTTCAGATGTGGAAGCCGACTCTTCCTCCTCTGTTTGTGATGGCGGTTCTGAGAATGCTATCTTCTCTTTGCCCTTGTTTCCGGCTTTTTCTTTCGCCGGGGCCGATTTCTTGGCGGTTGTCTTCTTTCGGCCACCTGTGGAACCGGGGGCCGGCTGCTTCCTCTCTAGGAATTGTTTGGATCTAATCAGCCTTCTTGTTGGGATGATGACACCGGGACCGATGTTGATGTTATGATGAAGCAAGATTTTACCAAGGGGAACGGCGTATCCCCATGACCGGGTTGAATCCGGTTTCACCATATCCTTCAAGTTGTTGAATACTTCCTTTGCCCAGTTCACTTTTGTGCCTTCTATCATGCCGACTAGCATCCCGATTTTGGCCTTGGTGAGGCTGCTGTAGTTTCCTCCTCTTGCCTGAACCGCCTTTGTGAAGATATCACAAATCGGTATGTACTCCGGTCGCAGCGTCGCTTTGTTACCGGATACTTTGACCGGTTCCTTAGTTGCGGAGAGTATCTGGCAAGCTGCTTCGAACGTTGCTAGTTCTATATCCGCTAATGCATCTTGGCCGTCTGATGGAAGGCGTAAGCTTTCTGCGACCGATTCCTCGGTCAGCTCGAATTCAGTACCGCTTACAGTCGCGGTGATCTTGTCGCCAGAAAGGGTTGCGGTTTTGAAGAATTCTTCAACCGCATCTCTATAAAGAACATGGGGACCGCCGAGAAAGTACTCAAGGCCGGCCTTGGATACCCGGTCAATAACTTCTATTGCTGCAGGCGTGCCTTTCTGTCGGATTTCTTCGAAATCCACCCGAGTCATATGTTTGAACAAAACCGAGTTGCGTCCCATCTTAGAAGTTTGAGAGAGTTTGAAGAATACAAGAGCAGATAACCGCTTGAGAGAATTTGAGAGCTTAGAGAGAGAAAGCTGTTTCGCGTGAGAGTGAAAGGAAGTGGCCAAGAGCCCTTTTTATAAGTGCGGTTTGGAAACCCAACCGTCCCATCAACATTGGGCGGGAGTTTTCCCTCCAAGCCGAATGGGCGGCAAACCATGGGCGGGAAGCCAAAGGCGGTAATCGAAGAGGCGCCAATCTATGGGCGGTAAACCAGGAGGTGTGAATTTTGAGCGGGAGATTTGGGCGGGAAATTTCCCTCCAAAATTTTCGCTTTCGACTTTGATGACGCACTCTCCTTTTGAAACCGATTGATACTGCGGTTTTTCGAAAGTTAACCGGTTATTTTGAATTTTTGCAATCTTTCGATTTTAAGTGGTTTTTCTTTGAGACCGGATAGGGGCGCGGTTATTTTGACAATATTAACCGGTTACTTAGATAGATACTCAAAATGTTAAGATGACCCGGTCATTTAAACTGAAATGGAATTGTATTCAAGAAACATTACAGAAAGGAAACCGAAAGATAGATCGGTGTGAAAACAGACATACATAAAATGGAAAAATACAACTTATGTAATAACCATTTTGGAGAACTTCTCTTCCACCGCATCCATGTCAAGGATGTTCGAAGGGGATGCCAGTGTGCCCGGTCCAAACTCTGGCCGGTATTTGAGAATCAGCTTACTTATGTGAGGTGCATAACCGAGACCTTTCTTGGTCAGCACCATGTTCTTCAGGTTTTGAAAAATTACCGTTGACCAATTTATGGCCAATTTGCCAATGATATGGGTCATTATGTTGTATGTGTTTTTAGAGTACCGTTGATTCGGTGACTGACAAAGGATAGACCGGGTCACAATCTCAAGAAGGAGTCGAGAGTGACGAGCGAGGCAGGTTTTTAACCCATAGTTTTCCACCGGTTCAATAGTGCCAGAGAGGTATAGTGCGTGTTCAAATGCCGCCGCAATTCCCTCCATAGTTGGAAAATCAGAAAACCCTTCCGTGGGCAGGTTGAGCAAGTGGGCAAATTCGGCTTCATCAAGCCAGAAAGTATGGTCTCTTACCGTAGAGACGATGTAGTTTCCCCTGATGCAAGCGCTTCTGAAGAAGGTCTTGACATCTTCAATCAGTATGGGACCGGATTCTTCGAGAAAGGGTCAAAGACCGGTGGCAATGAGAGAATGGAACATGAACTCCTTTCCATGATTTCCGTCCCACTCTTCCATACATGAGTCGAAATCGACGCTCAAAAAATTTCCTAGAGTTCTGCTCGGCATGATTACGGTTTTGCTGAGAGAGATAGAGTTCAAGAAATAATAGTGTTTTGTGTTTTAGGATGTGTTGAGTTGAGTGGAAGATGGCCCTTTATATATGATCGGTTTAGGGGGGGAAATATGAGCATTGAATGTCAGTTTTGTTTTATTAGGGAAGAGAATATTTATGTTTCCAAAACGCATTGGGAAGGAGTTACTTTTAATTTAATGCGGAGCTCGAGGTGGGATTTGGTTGTAAAGTAACCAAGTTGGTTGGATAGTAATTGTTCAGGTGGTTGGGGGTTACCTCATTAATTAAATATTCCTTTTTCATTAATGCACCAACATAATAGAAAGTAGTCAAAAGAAACCGAGAATAACATAGAGAAAACCGAAGGAAACATGAATAAAGCTGAATCGATCATAGGTAGGTTGAGTAGAGATACACCCGGTACGTGAAGCAAAATGACCGGGTGCAGGAAGGAGTAACTTAGTGTTCGTGGGAGTTGACGACACCGTTAGGGTTGTTGCGGCGGTTCCTCCTCCTCCAAGCCCTTTCGAACCGCTCATAGAAGGAGTTAGTTATCTCTTTGGTCAGCACTTGAGCCTGATTTAGACCTTCGCCCGGACAGGTCAGAACCCCAAGTTCAACTAGTAGGTAGCTTAGCTGAGGAACGAGGCCGATTGTTCGCACCCCAATCATCCAGATCAGGACGTCGAACAAGACCCTTGACCAGTTCACCGGTGTACCGGTGGTGATTGCCGCCATCATATTAAAGGTCGCTGTGCAGTAAGTGTTTGTCACATCTCTTCCCAGGATGCTTCTACCTATCACATCGTTGAGGAGCTGAAACTCAGCTCTTAATAGTGATTTAGTTCCATGATCATCGACCGGTAGGTTGGACCGTGCAAAGGTTAGGGAGATCTCGGCCTTGAGGTCGGCCGGAACATTCAGATCTGTTAACCCTTGCTTCGGTAGGCTGAAGCACCTAGCGAAGTCATTCTCGGTGAAGTCAAAGACTATACCTCCCACTTTCAATTGGATGTGGGTATCGAAGTGGGGAGTTCCTCTGAACACCCTGGCATTATACAAAAATTCCAGGACTGATTCAGAGTATATAGTCTGCTTGTCATCCAGGAAGTACCGAAGACCAATATCTTCCAGGGATTTGATCACTTTGTACACCTCATAATGCTCCGTGCTTAAGGCAGATTGAAAATCAATTAGAAAGATGTTAGGAAACTGAGACATTTTTGCCTTAGTGAGAGAGTGATCTTTTGTCTTGTGATTGTTTTGGTGAATGTTTGCTTCTCTTAAATACTAGTTGGGGGAGTATCCTAATGTCCAGGTATTACATGAGATGATATCTATTAACTGCAGGATAAAAGGTATTGCATGAAATAGGCATGTTTGCAGTCTAGGGTGTTGGTCATAGACCTGGACTATGAAAGATATCATCAGATCTTCACGTCTTTTTAGGTGCGACCATTTTACTTTGAAAAGGCAATGTTTCAGAACAAATATCTTTAAACACTGATAGTTATTCCACTTTTGTTTGAAATTCAAATAATCTAAGATAGCCTATTTCCGAACCGGTCAGCTATCAGTTGTTCATCCCGATGCGGTTATTTGGTGCATGCACCAAGTAGTCGGTCGGTTTACTCTGTCTGATAAGCTGGGCGGTTCTTCCATAGATACCAAGAAAATTTGAAGTCCAACAGGTTAGGAAGAACTACCGGTTTTGTTTGTCCGAACCGGTTTTCCTTTTTAAGCATCCTTAGGAAGGATTTGACTAATATCGGTTAAGCCGAGAGTAAGTCTGAATTGAGAGAACTTAGCTTCCTGTAGAGGCTTGGTGAAGATATCAGCTACTTGTTAATCAGTCGGTACATATTCTAGCCGGATATGCTTCAGCATGACATGTTCCCTGATGAAGTGGTGCCTTATGTCAATATGCTTGGTTCTGGAGTGGAGAACCGGATTGTAGGTGATTACTATGGCACTTGTGTTGTCACAGAAGATCGGAGACTCTTTGGCTATGACACCGAAATCCGTCAGTTGTTGTTGGATCCAAAGGAGTTGTGAACAACAACTTCTGGCTGCCAGGTACTCAGCTTCTGCGGTTGATGTGGCCACCAATGTTTGTTTCTTGCTATGCCATGAAACAAGCCGGTCACCTAGGAACTGACATGTTCCGCTGATGCTTTTTCTGTCAATCTTACAACCTGCATAGTCTGCATCTGAATAACTCGTTAAGTTAAAGGACGAGTCCTTTGGATACCACAGGCCGACATCAGATGTTCCCTTTAGGTACTTTAATATCCTTTTTGCGGCTGTGTAATGAGATTGTTTTGGATTTGCTTGGAATCTCCCACACACACCGACTGCAAATAGAATGTCCGGTCTACTCGCTGTTAGATATAGGAGAGAACCGATGATGCCCCGGTAAGCGATCTGGTCTACCGATTGGCCCTCATCATCTTTGTCCAATTTAATCGATGAGCTCATTGGAGTAGCCGCTGAGGAGCATGTGTCCATTCCAAACTTCTTTATAAGCTCCTCGGTATACTTAGGTTGGCTAATGAAAGTTTCTTCCTCGAGTTGTTTAACCTGAAGACCTAGGAAAAAGCTTAATTCTCCCATCATACTCATTTCAAACTTGTTAGTCATCAGTTTTGAAAATTTATCACATAACTTAGGATCGGTTGAACCGAAAATGATATCATCTACATAGATTTGAACAAGTAGGATATGTTCCTTCTTCTCAAATTTGAATAACGTTTTATCCACCGAACCGATGGTGAAGTCATGTTGTAACAGAAATGCGGTTAGTGTATCATACCAGGCTCTAGGTGCTTGCTTTAGACCGTATAAAGCTTTGTTTAACCGGTATACATGGTTTTGAAATTCAGCACTTTTGAAACCGGGTGGTTGTTCAACATACACCTCTTCACGTAGGTCACCGTTCAAAAATGCACTTTTAACATCCATTTGGAAAACCTTAAAGTTTTTGAAAGCAGCAAAGGCTAGAAAGATCCTAATGGCTTCAATCCTAGCTACAAGGGCAAATGATTCTTCAAAATCAATGCCTTCTTCCTGTTTGTAACCTTGTGCCACTAATCTGGCTTTGTTCCTCGTGACCAAACCGTCCTCATTGAGTTTGTTTCTAAATACCCATCTTGTTCCTATGACCGGATGATCTTTCGGTCTAGGGACTAGGTACCAGACTTTGTTGCTCTCAAACTGGTTTAGTTCTTCTTGCATTCCCAAGATCCAATCCGGATCTGACAATGCTTCATCTATTCTTTTCGGCTCAATCTAGGATATAAAAGTGGAATTAAAGTATTCCTCCAGAAGTTGACGCCTAGTTCGAATAGGTTCTGAAGGGTCACCTATAATTTGCTCAGGAGGATGTTTAGTATTTCTTTTGAGGTTCAGTTCAGGGATGTCTACCAAATCACCGTTTACTTGATCAAGGCTAGACATGTCGGTAGGCTGAACATGATTGTCAGACCGACCGACTTCCTCGGATTGGACCGAAGTGTCAGCTTCCTGTTGTGGAACAGCTTGATCAGGCTGGGTTTCAATATTACCCATTTGGTCATGGACAAACCTCCTGAAGACCGGTGTCTCATCTTCACTATCAGAATGGATATTGTTGTTTTCCAATCTGTTGTTTAGATCAAAACATGATGCAGTATTACTTTCAACCAATTCATCGAAAACCACGTGAAGTGATTCCTCTATGGTTAAAGTTATATTATTGTACACTCTATATGCCTTACTTACTACTGAGTAACCTAACATGATCCCAGTGTCGATTTTTGCATCAAAAGCAGAAAGATATGTTTTACCATTTATATGAATGTAGCATTTACAACCAAAAATCTTGAGGTACTTAAGATTGGGAACCCTGTTAAAATAAACCTCATACGGTGTTTTGTTATGAAACTTGTTAATCAGAGACCGGTTTTGTGTATAACATGTAGTGTTGATAGCCTCAGCCCAAAATTTCTGAGCAATGTCCGAATCGGCTATCATGGACCGTGCGGCTTCCTTGAGAGTCCGGTTTCTTCTCTCGGCCAGGCCATTTTGTTGAGGAGTCCTAGCACTAGACAACTCGTGTCTAATGTCGGATTCATCAAGAAATGCGGTTAAGGTACTATTGGTGAATTCGGTACCTCGATCACTTCTAATGCTATTAATTCGTGTTGATTTTTCATTTTGCAAACGTTTAAGTAGTGTGATCAAGTTTGATGCGGTTTCTCGTTTGGATGCTAAAAATATTACCCATGTAAATCTAGAATAATCATCAATAACTACCATGGTGTAAAGTATACCTCCTATGCTAACGACTTGAATCGGTCCAAATAAATCCATGTGAAGGAGATCTAAACATCGGTTAGATTGGATATTTCCTTTACTCTTAAAGGTTGATTTAGTTTGTTTACCCATTTGACATGCTGAGCAAACTTTATCCTTGTTAAAAACTATATCAGGAATACCTTCTACTAGCTTTTTACCGCGAATGTAGTTTAAGGTTTTAATGTTTAAGTGGTTCAGTCTCTTATGCCATAACCAGGTTTGATCAGTCTTAGCTATCATGCATATAGGGTGTTCTACCTTAGTTTTCCAGTCTACCTTGTAGATATTACCTAACCTATTTCCAGTTAGTAGTATAATACCTTGTGAATTCTTAACTAAGCATGCATGTTTAAGAAATTCTACTGTGTATCCAGCATCACACATCTGACTAATGCTTAGCAAGTTAAAACGTAGGTTTTCCTCTAAAAGTACGTTATCAATAGTTAAGTTACCATGGACAATCTTACCCTTGCCCACAGTTCTACCTTTTGAGTTGTCACCGAAGGTGATTAGTGCACCGGTTTCTATTCTGATGTCGGTTAGCAGGTTGTTGTTTTCGGTCATATGCCTGGAGCAACCGCTATCCAGGTACCATTCAGAATTTCCTAGCCGTTTCATTATATCCTGCAAAATGTACATATTTACAACTATTTGGTACCCACATTCACTTGGGTCCACATGCGATTAGTCCCTTCGGTATCCAAACCTTGACAAACCGGACAGCCTTCTTTGCTAGAGTTTTAACCGTCCTTTTGGCACTCGGTTTTGGGTATCTTGGTTTTTCTACAGAAGTCTTAAATGAGGGTGATCTTTGGTTTGACCTATGCGGTTGACGATTGGCTTTCCTACTTTTGAGAATGTCGGCTTTTCTTTTCTCAGGGTCAAGCCATTTCTCAGAGTCGGTTGGACCAACATAGTCGTATTTTAGCTTTTCTTCCCTATAGTATGCGGTCAACTCTTCTTCAGCGGTCAGGGAGCTTTTAAGGAATCTTATAAGAGGAAGGTTACTCCTTGTAAACCTTACTTTCTCTACGGGGTTTTGGTCTTTGGAGCTATCCTTTGTGTATCCTAAGCCGAACATGCAAAAAGGATGTCTATAATGACTACACATTTTCTTTACCATGTCACTAGATCTCTTATATGCGGCCATTTTATACTGGAGTCGGGCATTTTCTTCTTCGGTTAGTTCTCTAGCTGGTTCACTAGACTGTTCGGTCCTAATTAGTGGTTCAGGTTCTAATTCGGTTTCTATGCTAGGAATGTCATCAGGTTCTATGACCTTTGGCTCGGTTATAATGGGTACTTCTTGTTCTGTCGGAATGGGTACTATAGGATCGGTTCTAAGTTTGAGTTGCTTAGGTAACATGGCTAGTAGGTTCTTATACTCTTCTACCATGTCATTCAATGCATTATATAACTCATCTTTAGTAAATTCTTCACAAGGAGAGTCAAATACCTGTTCCTCGTTTGCCATGAGACATGTGAGTTCATCATCACTGTCACTGTGAGCCCATAGACTTCCTCCATCATCGGCTATCAGTGCTTTATGAACCTCACTTCCTTCACCGGTTTGTTGATAGTTGTTTCGGTTATCTTGGTTATCCGGTTTCCGGTTATCCCTCCTCGGTTTCCTGCATTCCCACTTAAAATGTCCCAAGCAGTTACAATTATCACCTTACATTGGATTTATCGCCATAGTTGTAGTTTGTCGGTTGGCTTCCTTTCATAAACCTCCCAAACTTCTGTGCAAGCATAGCCATGGCATCCTCGGTGAACTGTTCGGCGGTTCTGATCGGTGCAGGTGCAGGAGCAACCGGTTCTGTGGATGTAATCAGTGCTCTGGTTGATGTTGAGGCCGAGACTTCTTCTTCAGTTCTAGATCTCATTTCAAACTCATATGCCTTAAGATCTTCGAATACATCATGTAGCTTCATCTTGTTTAGGCAGTTTGATTCCCTCATCACCATTGTCTTTATGTCCCATGCACTTGGAAGAGATCTTAGTGCTTTCATGATAACCTCCTTGTTGTCATACCTCTTACCAAGTGTTGCTAGCTCATCTAACACACCAGTGAACCGGTCACTGTACTCTTTCATCGTTTCTCCAGGTTTCATCTTGATGCTTTCAAACTTCTGAGTAGCTACCATTATCTTGTTTTCCTTTGTTCTTTCATTTCCTTCAAAGATCTGAATAACCGTGTCCCATGTCTCCTTTGCAGTTTTGCAGTCTTTGATCTTGCAGTACGTATTTCTATCCACACTGTTGGAGATCCGGTTTCTAGCATGATTATCCAGGTTATTTCTTCTCCTGTCTTCAGCTGTCCATTCCTTTCTGTCCTTATCAATGATTATCGATCCTTCGGCTAGAATGGACTCCATCTCATCATCCAAAGTGATTAAGTGTAGGTGCATGCGTGCCTTCCAGTTGGCAAAGTCATCACCTTCTAGCATTGGAGGCCTATCGAAAGACATGCTTACTTGAGTATTGAAACTAACTGCTCTGATACCAATTGTTAGGATCTAGGGCGCCGCTAGAGGACCGGGGTTGGACCGGTTAACGGGTTTCACTCAAAAGGTGGTGGTTAATCCGGTTAGAGATTAACACCGGGGTTTCAATACTACACAAACTGTCACAAACCCTTGAACTAGGTTCAAGCACGGAAGAGGTTTGTTTCAGGTTGAAGCAGCACACTTGTATGATAGGCAGAACCGGTTTCGGATGATGAAGGTTTGAAAACTTGATGGGTCGGTTTTTGTAACCTGGCCGTCCGGTTTGAATAGAGTTAAGTAGGTTAGAGCGGTGTCAGTCGGTTAGAAAATGGAACCGACAGAAAGTAAGTAACAAGACAGATTTTATGGATGTTCGGAGATAAAGCTCCTACGTCACCCCTTCCTCTCGAAACCGCGAGAAGGATATTCACTAAGGAATACAAGTACAATCCGATCGAGACTTATTTCCTGCTCGATAACACTCTTACAATTTACACCGAAATTGTACAATACACACTTCAGCTTTAGTACTTAGGCTTTCTCTAGAACACACTGTTTTCACTTGTAAATTAAATGCTATTAAAATCTCTCTTGTTATCCCCTTGTATGTTTGTCGCGCATTTACTCTTCTTCAACTGCTCCTTTTATAGGTGAAATATGTCAACGGTCATATTTCACATCCTTGAATCTGATTGGCTGAGCAGAGGTTCAGTGATTCAGTGATTCAGAGATTCAGACCCTGCAGTCATCTTTTCAGACCTGGCGGTCAATCTCACAGACTTGGCAGTCTGTTCTTCCGGTGTGTAAGACAAACCTGCTAGGTTTGTCTTTTACTCAATGTGGACACTGTCTGTTAAGCATTTGTCTGTACTTGGAAGATCTTCTTTCTGACTTATCCCGAAGTGGAAAGATCCTGTAGGACTGTCTTCTGCAGCCTGCAGACTTTCCTCAGACTTGTATAGATATGGAAATGTTTAGTCTGTTCCTTTGGTATCATACTCAACAGATACCCAAATTGTCTTCTTGTACTTGTCGGTCATTTGGCTTGACCGAATGGCCTCCGGTGTGATTGGTTTAACCGGACAGCTTCCGGTTATTCCTCTGCCTTGTGGCTGATCGGCTGTCTGATGTTTCCGGTTTTAAGCTTTGGCCGATCCTTTCTTTGTGCGGTCATGTTCCAAGTGTTCCTGGTCGGTTTAGTAGTTTTGACCGGCTAGTCTTCTTAGCCGGTTTAATTGTTTGACCGGTCCGGTTCCTTGTTCCTGCATGGAAGGTTTATTTAAGTTAGGTTATGTGAACCGGTCTAATTTTATCTAACAATCCCATTACTCATTTGATCAGCAGTCGCATAGAAAATATCATTCTTAGAAATAGAAAACTCCCATTTTTAATGCTAAATTCAAAACCATTATAATGTAATACAACAACCGAAATAAGGTTCTTAGTAATGCAAAGAACGTAATAAAAATTATTCAATTCAAATACTAAACCAGAAGGTAAAGATAGACTATAAACTCCTACGGCAAACGCAACAACATTCGCTCCATTTCCAACACGCATGTCTATCTCTCCTTTCTTCACATGTCTTATATTTCTTAGTCCTTCCACATTTGAAATAATGTGAACACCACATGCAGTATCAAATACCCAAGTGGGACCATCATTTAATGTGAGAACATTGGTTGTCATAATTTCAATAACATAAATACCTGAAACGGAACTCACAGTCCTATTCTTATTTTCTTCCAAGTACTTGGGACAGTTTCTTTTCCAGTGTCCCTTGGCTTTGCAGAAAAAAAAAACAATCATGATTAGAGGCTACTCTTAGCTTCCCACCACCATTGGGTATGACAACTTGTTTGTCTTTCCCTTGGTTATTATTCATTTTCTTGGCCACCTTCTTAAAACCCCTCCCATTGTTGACATTCAGAACATCCTTCCTCTTGTCATCAATCATATTGCCTTCAACATTTTTGAGCAAGTTATGGAGCTCATTCAAATCATTATTTAGACCATTCATATGGTATTGCATTCTGAATGGTGCAAAACCATCATGTAAGGATCTAAGAACAATATCAGTGGCCAACTCTTGGTAATATGGGGTCCCCAAATTTTCCATCCTCTTGAATAGTCCAATAAGATTAATTATATGAGGACTGACAAGTTTTCCCTTCACAAGCTTGCTATCAAGTATAGCCTTGTGAGTCTCATATCGTTCTATCATTGCCTAATCTTGAAACAATGTTTTCAGTTCACTTATGATGGTATAGGCATCAGAATTCAAAAACTTATTTTGCAATTGAGGTTCCATTGCGGCAAGCATTAAGCAAGTGACAGGTAATGCTTCGTTTTTCAACCAAGTTGTGTTTGCCTTCTCCTCATCAGATGAGGTTTTTGTCACCATCGGGATATGGGTTGCAAGGGCGTCCTCACGTCCCTCAAACCTGAGAATGATTCTCAGATTCCTTTCCCAATTAAGGAAGTTCGTTCCATTGAGCTTATTTTTCTCAACAATTGAACGTAGAGAGAACTTAAAATTATCGTTTGCCATTATCTACATTATGTGATAGATATGCAAATAAGTCAAAAAAAATATAAATATCTATGATTAAACAATTTAATATATACGATTGCGAATTTTATTCAAGTTGTAATTGTTCCTTATGAATAAAATGATTCCAAATTCCCATCACATACAAGCCCAACGTACTTTTACACTGCCTTAGGACTTGTGTGTTTAAGGTAAGTAATAATTTACTAATTATAAACATTCCTTTATAATTCTTGGTTGATAATTCACATCCAATGTTAGAATCATCTCCATGTCTCAAGATCCAAAACTTTCTTTTGGTCTCTTGTTGGGTACAACCGTATCAAGGTTTATGAATCCCCGTATAGATTCACCTTCATGAGTATAAGGTTGAGGAAGTACACCATCGCTTTTGCGAAACCCATTCAACCAAAAAACCATAAACTGCATGAGTTATGACACGGAAATGCATTGCTCAAATATTCTGTAGGAACTAATGTTTTGTTGTCTTTTATAAAAATTAATCTTTCATGGATATCCATCCTTGAACTTAAAGTTCATAAATTGAATTCAAATTATATATTATCATCTAATTATAAAATAAATTGTAAAACAATTGACAAAAAAAATGTATTAAATAAATCATATTTATTTTAATCTTTAATATTTCTTACCTCTTAAGAAATAGTAATATAAATCACATTTATTTTAATCTTTAATATTTCTTAACTCTTAAGAAATAGTAACATAAATCATATTTATTTTATTCAAATATTTATATTATCTAATCTTAAAATTTTATTTTAATTTTACGTTTGTTCATGTAAAATTTTCTAGCAAACTAGAAGACTAACAAGATCTTCAGAAAATTATTACATCAAAATTAACGATTAATTTATTCAATCGGTTTATGCTAAAACCTTGCTCTGATGCCATTGTTGAAATTCATTAGATGTATGTTGCGGAAAATAAGATCACATCTTAATATCTATTCAGGATGTTCATGCATTTAGCGATTAAAAGCATTATCGAAAAGTTGATACCTTTAATGCGTGAATTCGGTATATCTTTTAGTATAAAGGATGAGAGCCCCACGTGTTGCTCCTCTAGTTGTTCCACACGAGCTCGTCAAGATTCAGTTGACTTCGACTGTTAGGACGAAAGAACAACAGAAACAATTTAATTGCTTATGGGAAAATAATGAGGTTTTCGATTACAGCTTCTCTCTCTCCTACATCCTTATTTAAGCTATTAAATTAGAGAGTTAGGGCATGAGAAAATCAAAAGACTATCTTTTGACATTCTTCCGTTTTGGAATTAATATTCATGATAAATATTTTATTTCATAAATAAAATATTATTTCTATCATGTTTCCATAATCAATTTACCATGATTAATTATTTTATTTCATAAATAAAATATTATTTCTATCATGTTTCCATAATCAATTTATCATGGTTAATTATTTTATTTCATAAATAAAATATTATTTCTAATTATTAATAATATCTAATATATTATTCATAATTGGATTAATTCTCATTAATCTATTCTGCCAACTCTAAGTATGTGACCTCATATGACCCAATTATAATAGTTATGGGTTTAACCCCATTAATCGTAGTTGACTTCTAGCAAAACACTGCGACTCCTAACATCATCAGATTAAATTATTACTGTTAATTGTCCTATCTAGGTTTAGCATTGCACATTAAATTAAAGGACACATTTCCTTCCCTCTATCTTTATTTGATTTTTTGTTCAAGTAAAAGTACTTTGATAGTTAGATAAAGCAATCCATTTCTAGAAACTAATGCAATTAAATCTGATTTTCATAGAAAATCCATTTCTTAGGTAAGATCTTTTGTGATCATGGAATCCTTTTCCATCAAATAAGAAATGTTGCATATTTTAAGTTTTATGAGTATTTTTTTAGGTTTTATGTTTGTATTTTTCTCACGCTAGTTAAAGTATGTCAACCTTACTTTTATTCGTATGAGTTTTTCACTATCAATGTGATGTAATTGTGGATTTGAAAAGATTCTTACTTTCGGAAGAAGGAAAAAAGTTTTTTGTGTTGAGAAAAAATATAATCTAAACACACGATAAAAGAAGATATGAAAATAAAGTGGTAAAGAATAATAAAGAACACAAGATATAACGAGTTTCGACCAACAATGCCTACATCCTCGGAGAGTCATTCATTTTATTGATTTTTTTATGGAATAATGGTCCAAGTAACTCTAGGTTGCAATGTCTCTATTTATATAATTATATCACAAGCCAAAAAGACTAAACAACTACTGATAAGCCCAATAAAGGCTTAAAACCCATTACAATATATAAACTATAATAAAATATGAGCTCAAAACTCAACATATTACCCATAATTCGCTTCTATGAAATTGATTAATGTTTGAGACATGAGTTGTGCTTAAGGCTTCAAAGAACTCCTTTACCACGATTTGGTTTTATGCTTGTCCTAATATAAATCTTTTTCGACCAAATTTTCTAAATGATATGCTCTTTCATTTAACATTTGACTAACATGTTATTTTTCATTTCAAATTGACAAACTTCAGTATCTACACAAACATCTTGAATGTTACAATGGTCTCCAAATGAAAAGAAAATACTTTATAGAGGTATCCTTCTTTTTTAATTTAGAAAGAATCATACAATTATGACCTTCACTTATAATTGAAGTGTTTAAATTAAAAATTGAGAGCACCATACTTGTCACTTGAAATATTTTAGTGATTTTATAGAAGTCACTCTGATTAAGAATAACCGGAACTAAGGTTATGTTCAAGAAGTTCTGGACACAATTTGTTGTCAAATTAAACTTTCAACGAGAATAAAATTCCTACGTGTCTTATTTTTGTGACAAGGTGTTGCATTTTTATTTAATAAATGAAACATACAAAATTTTTGAGATGACTGTTTAAATTAAATAACTATTTATTAAGTATTTTTTATATTTGTGTAAGATAAATTATTAAAATATTATTTTATATTAAAATTTAATAAAAATAAATTATCTTAATAAATAATTTAAGTAACTTGGGTCTTATTTGGTTTGAGTTATTTTAATAACCTAAACAAATCAAACATAATTTCACTCTCTTCTCATTAATTAAAATACTAAAATATTATTTATTTAAAATTATAATTATTTATTTTATTTTTATACATCAATATCTTTTAAAACTTTTTTTTATCAAAAATAAATCCCCCATATTCTCAAAATCATAACAATATTTTTTTCTCTCTCTATGTTTTTTTAAATAATTTTAATCCCATCAAACTTGATGGTTAGAATAATATTAATATGATAAAAAAAAATTTAAAAAACATGAGAAAAAACCATAAAATCTCAAATCAAACAATACTAAGCAAAATATAAAGATATTAAATAGTAGCACACTGTTCACCCTAAAATAAAATTAATATAATATTTTTAATTCATTAATCAAAATATATTGATAAACTAATTGAAATTTTTTTTTTTTTTTTTAACAAACTAACTATCTCTTTTCCATATAACTCAGCTGAGATCCTTTGTTACTAATCCCACATATTTACTTCACAGTTAGTAATATTTAAAATATATATTTACTAATTTATATATAATTTAAAAGAAATAAAGGTAAAGAAAAATTAAGAATATTACACATTATTTATTTTTATAATTTATCATTTAAACTCTTATTTAATTTATATAGTCAGAAATTAAATGCTGACACATTAAGAAACAGAAAAAGATATCATGTTTTATTAATCTCTTTTTTTTGGATAAAATTTTGATCAAGAATTTCCATTTGGGTTTTATAAAAATGACTTTTTAGATTTAAATTGATTTATATGGGAATTTTTAGAATTTCCATTTGGGTTTTATGATTAATCTTTAAAAAACTATTGCTTTTATATGGGAATTTACAAGTATACTCTGAAAATTTTTGTGCAATAATTTGTTTTAATTCTGTTTTTTCAACCTTTCTTATTAAATATATTTATTTGTGCTTAATTTGTAGGTTTCTCTCTGTATTTTTGCCCACTAACACTTCCTAGAAAATTGTTTTAAGAAAACACATGATTTCAATTGTGTTTATTATCACTACTATTATTAATTTCGGATAATGGATTTTTTTTTTTGAAGTTAATATTTTCATTAAAGCTATAAAATTGTGGAATAATTTTAAACTGAGTATTTATTTTATAAACATTGCATATAACTTTCTGTTTTTATTGATGCTTTATTAACAAAAATAAGTTAAGTCTGTACCGAAATTTTAAATTTTATTACTGATTAAATTGTTAGTCATTATAAATATTATTTCTACTCTGCTGTTATATCAAATTATTAGTCATTATATAATTATTTTATAGTATTTTATAATATTTTATTTATTAATCTATTATATTAACATAATCTATGTTTTAGGATTAAAAAAAGTGGAGTTATTATTTTTATTAGGTTTTTTCAAAAACCAAATTATTATGAAGTTAAATTTGTAAATATATTTAAATTAAAAAATTGTTAATTCAAATTTATTATTATTTTAATTTGATTTGTAACTCATTTTTTTAATTAAAATTACAATGGTCTCTTATTAGCTTGGAATGAGACAATAATAATTGATAATTTGAAGAGGTTAGTTTCATAAATTATATAATTTATACTAGTTTTGCTCAAATACTAAATTAGTGAATTTTTTTTGTGACAGCATTTAACGATAAATAATGTGACAGTTCTAAATAAATTGAAGAGAAATTAGATAATAAGTGTCTTTTTCGATATACATTGCTGCTGAAAAAGGATACATGCGTTATTTTATAAATTATTTAGATAAAATGATGATTTAGATTTATCAAATTCTAAGACCATCTCTAAGCACGCATAAATGAATTTTGATGTCTTTTAAAAAAAAATCCAAAATAAGTTTCTGTCATCTCTTCTTGATATGCATCTGCACTGGACTGGCCATTTTTTAAAAATGGAACTTTTATATATATAATTAATCCTTCCATTTATATATTTATTTTTTTATTTTTAAGATAAAAAATTAAATTGTTTTTTACCTATATAATTAAATCATTAAATTTATTATACTTGAAATTTAATCTAATTTATTTTATAATTTATTTTATATTTTTAACTTATATTTTATAATTTAAATTTTATAAATTATAAAATTTTAATTATAAATAGTACAAATAAACATAGAAAATACATAAAAACAAAGAAAAACAATTATCTTATTAATAATATTTATTTTAATATAATATGTTTGTTTATTTAAATGTATTATTAAATTATTTTATTGTTTATGAATTATTAATATAAAATTAATTTTATTTTAATTTTATTAAATGAATAAGAAAAGATTAGAATTAAATATGTAAAGTTAATAAATATATAAATAATATTAATAAGGTTAAAAAGTTAGTGTAAGAAAAAAATATTCTTTCTTAGTTGGAGATGAATTACTGTTTAATGTGATGTTTACTGTATTTTGGATTTGAAAATGAGTTTGTAAATTGAAGATGGTAGAACAACTTTGTTAAGTTTTTTATTTTATTAAATTGTTAAAAATATAAATCTTCAAAATCATTTTAAACCTAACTATGTTTGATACTTATTTTTATTTTTTTTTTGTTAAAATACAACGCTTATTTTAACTCCAGAATTATCAATTATACCAAATTATTTATAAATTTTATTTTTATATTTGACTTTAATAATGAATATAATGTTTTTCATGTGTTTTAAATTTTGAATTTTTTTTTGCAAGCTTTAAGGAATATAGTAAATGTACATCCCTTTAACAAAAAACAACTAAACAAAGTAAAAACATTTTTCATTATTGGGTATGAATGTGATTGGAGTTTGGCTGAGTCCTCTTTTTATCGATTTCGTTGCCCCACTATTTCACACAAAGGAGACAACCCTCTCACTAGCATCCAACACCATAACAAAGCTTAACCTCTATTTCCCACCATGAGAGTAGTATCTATTTATATTATTAGGTCAAATCCAATAAGTGGGTTACTAGAGATTGGGCCACAATATTGGGTCAACCAATACCCAACAATCTCCACATTTGGCCCAAAACAGTGCAAACACAATCACAGAATCACAAGACACATCATCGCCAATTTATTACCACCGAGGCAATAAAGAGATTACCCAAGGTAAACTCGTGTCACAAAGACCAGGGGCAAGAGCACAAAGCATGCAAAAATCACAAAGATCAAACGCAAGAGCACAAAGAATGCAAAATCACAAATATCAAACGCAAGAGCACAAAGCATGCGAAAATCACAAAGATCAAACGCAAGAGCATAAAGCATGGGAAAATCACAAAGATTGAAGGAAAGATTACAAAGAATGTCATGTCCACAAAAGACAAACCTCAAAGAACTTTCCCTAAGTTAAAGTTTAAAATCCGTTGACATGAAATAATTTTTTTAGCACGTAAACACTTAGTACCCATATCTGTAGGATTAAATTCCGAAGGAATTTTCTCTAACTTAACAATGTCCTTTTTAACAATATCCCGAATGTAATGAAACCTAACATTAATGTGTTTAGTTCTATCATGAAAAACAAGATTTCTACATAGTTGAATAGCAGATTTACTATTGGAAAACACAACCACATTTTTGTCAAGAAAACCAATTTCAGACAAAACAACCCTAAACCAAATTGCTTCCTTAAAAGCTTTAGTGGCAGCTACATACTCAAATTCTGTAGTAGATAAAGCAACAATAGGTTGAAGTTGAGACTTCCAACTTATGCAAGAGCCACACAAAGTAAACACATAGGAATTAATAGACTTTCTATTATCCCTATCATTAGCATAATTTGAATCCACATAACCAACCATCTTAGTACCTACAGAATACTTAGAAAAAGTCAAGCCAACATGAATGATGGTTTTCAAATATCCCAAAATCCATTTAAAAGCATTTCAATGAGGCATACCAGGGTTAGACATAAATCTACTCAAGAAACTAATTGCATATGCAATATCAGGCCTAGTGTTAATCATGAGATACATAACAGATCCTATAACATTAGAATAAGACACATTCTTCATTTCAGTTATTTCAGTTTCAGTCTTAGGAGACCGATCATTACTTAACACAAAATGGGAAGCAAGAGGCACAAGTTTAGCATCAGACATAGAAAATTTACTCAAAATTTTAGCAACATATGCACTTTAATTCAACACAAGAGAAAATTTTGTTCTATCTCTAATGATATTAATGCCCAAAATCTTCTTAGCATCACCTAAGTTTTTCATGTCAAAATTTTCACAAAGCGATTTTTGCACATGCATAACAAACTTCAGACATGGGCTAACAATCAACATGTCATCCACATATAACAAAAAAAATGCAGGCACAAAGTCTATATTCTTGAAGTAAGGCAATGATCATAATAACTCTTTTTAAACATCAAAGATTGCATGCACTTATCGAAACGATATTCCATTGCCTAAGAGATTATTTTAAACCATACAGGATTTTTTTTAACAAACAAACATGATTAGGAAACTTGGGTCAACAAACCCCTCAGGTTGATACATATATATATTGTTATCAAGTTCACCATGTAAGAAAGAAATAGTAACATCCATTTGCTTCAATTCCCAATCAAAGTGAGCAACTAAAACAAACATGATTCTAACAGTAGTGAATTTGACAACAAGAGCGAAAATTTCAGCATAATCTATTCCCTCCTTTTGAGTAAATCCCTTGGCTACTAATCTAGCATTGAATCTAACTTTTTCAAACTCTTGCTTCACCTTATATAACCACTTGTAATCCACTAAGGAGCAATTATGAGGTTTAGGAATAAGTTTCCAAGTATCATTGATTCTCAGAGAATTCATCTCATTATTCATAGAAATAATTCATTTAGTAGAAAACTTATACCTCAAAGCTTCTTTGTAAGAGCTAGACTCATTACAGTCTAGGGATTCAAAAATGTTTAAAAAAAAATCAGACATATTGCAATCATTCAAATTATCATCCCTAAATCTAGCAGCCATTCTAACAGTTCTTCTTCTTCTATCCATAACAAGTTGATAATCATCCAAATCAGACAAATCATGTGAATCAGACAAAACATTTGAATCATGCAAATCATCAATATCATGCACATTATCATGCTCCACCTCATTAGGAACATTTACATCATGTTCAGTAGGTTGATCAAAAACTATAGGCACATGTTCCACCTTATTAAGAGCATCATTAATAAGAGTGGGGGTCATAGGCAAGCAAGGAAAATCATTCTCATTAAATACAACATCTCTACTTATCACAATCTTAAGCCCATGTTCACTCCTATCCCAAATCCTATAACATTTTACCCATTCAGGGTAGCCTAAGAACACACATTTCTTGGACTTAGGCTCCAACTTGTCAACCTTCTGATGCACATAGTCAACACAGCCAAAAACTTTCAAGTTGCTCAAATCAAGAGGTTTACCTGAAGACACAGATTTAGGACATTTCCCTCCTGAGGGAACACTAAGGGACCTATTTATTAAATAAGAAGCACTATGCAAAGTATCCCCCCAAAACTTCTTAGACAACCTAAATGACGATAACATAGCTCTCACCCTCTCTAGAAGTGTCTTATTCATCCTCTCAACAATACCATTTTGCCGTGGTGTGTACGACATAAACATATGTCTTTTAATACCCCAGGTAGCACATAAATCATTCATCTGTTTATTACAAAACTCAAGACCATTATCTGTTATAAGAGTTTTGATTCTCAATCAAAATCTTCCACTCTTTAAACTTTTCAAAAACATCAAATTTATGTTTCAAAAGTAACACCTAAACTTCCCTAGAATAATCATCAATGATGGACCAAAAATATTGGTTCCCCCCATGTATAGCAATACTAGAGGGACCCTACGCATCAGCATTCAAATATTCAAGGATATCAGTACACTTAAACATGTTTGGGTAGGAAGAGATGGGAAAACTCACCTTATGCTGTTTTCCTAGCACACATGATTCATAGGAAGGGATGGGGGACAATTTATCACTACCAAAGTGACCACCTTTATGCATAATCTTTAGACCTTTGTTACTCATGTGACCTAATCTATTATGCCAAAGAACAAATTTATCACCAATCACAGAGTTCACAGAGTCACAAGCAGTCTCAGCATGATACACATACATATAGTTTATCTTTTTAGCAGTAATGATAACAAGGGACCCACGCAAAATTTTCTTAACACATTTCCCTCCAAACCATCATTCTCAAGAGATGCACAAGACAACAAATTATAACGCAAATCAGGAACATGCCTCACATCCTTCAAAGTAAACACGAAACCATAAGAGAACCTTAAGCATACATCACCTATTCCTAACATATTGTAATTTTTCGAATTTTCCATAGACACAAAACCATGTTCAATCTCTTTATAGTTAGAAAACAAATCTCTAAATGAAGTCACATGGAAAGTACAACTAGAGTCAATTAGCCAATCAGATTTGCACAAAGAATCAGATAACACAAAGTTCAAGCTAGCATAATCACATAGATTATTAATCATAAAAATATCACTCATATTTCCCTCATAAACAACCACATTAGCATTTTCAACATGTTGATTTCTCCTAGGCTTATGACAGTTCTTGATAAAATGATCAGACTCATGACAATTATAACATTTTCTAGCACTAGACCTAGACTTAGATCTTTTTTTACTAGTAGGATGAAATTTCTTACCAGAACTCTCATTACTGACATTCTTTTGGGAACTCGACCTACCCTGAGATCTACCTCTCACATGCATGACTTCCCCACCAGACTATTTACCCCCCCTTAGAGTGTCTCAAATCTAACTTTTTACTCTTAAGACCATTGACTACAATATCAATAGTGACACTGTCTCTACCATATTTAATGACAAACTTCACATCATTAAAAGAATCAGAAATAATATTCAACAAGACAATGAAGGCATACTCATCAATGTTCTTATCACCACACAACTTAATATCAGAAATAAGTTTAGTAAAAACATCCATATTATCTTCAATGTCCTTGGACATATTCAATCTAAATTTGAAAAAATTTTCAAGTAAGAACATTTTATTAGGCAGAGAAGTTTCAGTATTAAGTTCAGACAATTTATCCCACTGGGTTTTTGCACACTCAAAAATACCAAATTTTCTCATCATAGAATTAGATAAGTTCAAGTATATCGAGACACATGTATTTTCATTCATTTCACTATTTTTCTCAACGGTATCAGCAACAACATAAACATAATTAACAGTTTTAAAACATTTTTTCTGAAACAAAACACATTTTATTTTTTGTTACCAAATACTAAAATCAGTTTTTCCGTCAAACGGAACCATACCATATTGATTAACACCAGACATGTTATCAAACAATTTAAAAGCAATCAACAATCAGTTGACATACATTAATAGGATAGTTCAAGCTATGATACCTTGCGAAACTCAAATAAAATTTCGGCTTACCCACCCCGCTCGGGGATTTGCTTCTTCGTTTTCTCAACAGCGGCACGACGGTGACTTTGATTCACAACGGCCGCGACAAATGCGACACTGACAACGGTTGAACATGACAGTAACGGCTTCTTCTCTAGAGGCGACGTCGATGACTTTCTTCTTCCTCATATCCTACAACCCAATTTCAAACTCCAATTACAAACCCTAAACCCTAGCTCTGATACCACTGTTGGGTGTGAATGTGATTGAAGTTTGGCTCAGTCCTCTTGTTTATCGATTATGTTGCATCACTATCTCATACAAAGGAGCCAACCCTCTCACTAGCATCCAACACCACAAATGAGCTTAACATATGTGTCCCAACAAGAGAGTAATATCTATTTATATTATTAGGTCAAGTCCAGTAGGTGAGTTACTAGAAATTGAGTCACAATGTTGGGTCAATCAATACCCAACACCCATTGTTAAATTAAAAATGATAAATGAAAACCTAACATAAAAAACATTCTTGTTATATAATACATCAAAACTCCATATACTTATTAAATAAAATCCTACTGTTAACTTGAGCATTTCAACTAATTTCAAAGTAATAAAATATTGAGCATGAAGAGAAAATTTGGTGCAAAAGACAATGTCAAGATGCGATATGCTTTCTAAACTTGATGAGCTTATTAATTCAAGCAGCAAATAAAAATCAAAAGTAATCTTTCTTTGTACAAAGTAAAACACAATTATTGGTAAAAAAAATTTATATACGATTATATTAATTATTAAATCATTAAATTTATCCACTAAAATATTTTATTTAATTTTAATAATTAAATTAATTAAAAATTTAAATAATTTATTTTTTATTTAACAAAATAAAAACTAAAAAAATAAAATCAAACAATCTAAAAATATAAGTGTGAATATAATAATGGTGGGTTCTACGTATTTAAATAATTAAATAAAGTTTAAAATAAGAATAGGTTTGAAGTTGGGTCCTGTTGATTTCAACTACACTTTAATATTTCTGTTTCCAAATGTATCTCCAACCGAGACTTAAACTAAAACTAAAATTTCCTTTTTCCTCTGATCGAACTGCAAAAGCAAACTCATTTTTGATTTTTTGATGAAATTCTCTCACCTTAAAACTCAATTATGTGTTCCTTAAATCTCAATTATGTGTTCTTACTATTTGACATTTTCAAAACTTTTTTTTTTATATCTAACTCAATTCATATATTAATTTAAGTAGGTTTTAAACATTAAACTTATTTAAATAATTTAATATTTTAATTTATTTTAAATAGAACAAAATAAAAATACATTACAAATTATGAAAAAATAATCAATATTTAATAATTCGGTAAATTAACCTCGTTTCTTCTAATATTATTAAATTATTGACTAAATGTATCAGTTTGAAATTTATTTGATTGGACTTGTTGAACTATTTTCTCCAAAATGCAGGTCTTTTCGGTTTGAACATATGCACGAACCCTGAGATATTTTATAGAATTCATATTTTGAAATAAAATTCTATTTTATTCTCTTAGTTTTTGCAATTCTAGATGAGATTGAATTTGGTCTTAGTTTGTTTCAATTCAGCTAGAAATATTGTGATGTAATTTATAACATCGTAAAATATATAGGGTGATATTAAAAATTTATAAAAATTTATAAGGAATAATATATAAGAATAATATTTTTTTCACTATTTATATAACATTTACATGAACATGAGTTTGAAAATGATTTTTTCGATTGAAAATAGTCATAGATACTTAGTTGGTTGGGATTTTGTAGTTTCCAAACAATGTCATCGATGTCAATCTATTTTCTAAATGTTTTGAGAAAATACTATTTTATTTATATTGTAATTTGAATAATCAAGTAAAAATAATTAAATAAATCTTAATCAGAATTTAAAAGCATAATATATAATTAAAAAAGTATAAATTATTAAAAAATAATCTCATTATTATCGATCTTTTGTCTTTCTCGTATTGTTTTTAGGCCTTGTTTGGATTGGGGTATTTGAAAAAACTTAGAGGGAGAAAAAAATAGTGATTAGTGATGATTTTGAGAAAGTAATGATTATTTTTTGTGCAAAAATTTATAGGGTATTAATATATATGAATAAATTAAAAAATAATAATTTAAAATAGAAGGTATTTTAATATTTTGGTTAATAAAATAAGAGATTTGATTGTTAAGAAATGATTGATTGGAAAATTAGTTTTAAATAAATTTTTTAAAAAATTAAAAAAAAAATCCTTAGTTTGAAGTTCAATCTGTTATCTGCCAAACCTCTGGTGAATAGTGAATAAAAGGACTTGTTTGATGTTTTTTATTTAGGAATTTATGTTAAATTTAAATGTTAAAAGAAAATTATGGCCTTGTTCGGATTGAGGTTTTTAAAAAAACCTAGAAAGGGGAAAAAGTAATGATTGGTGATGATTTTGAGGAGGTGATGATTATTTTTGGTAAAAAGACTTAAAGGGTATTGATATATATGAATAAAATAAAAAATAATAATTTAAAATAGAGGGTATTTTAGTATTTTGGTTAATGAAATGAGTGATGTGATTGTTGAGAAGTGATTGATGGGAAAACTGATTTTGGATGGGTTTTTTAAAAAACCCATAGAGAACAAGGCCTATATTTAAATGTATAATATATTTAATTATAATTTTTTTTTTATTAATCTATTAGTTAAAATTATGTGGGCCTTCGATCTCCATCCTTTAGTCACAAATCTAATAAAATGTATAATTGATTGCAGCATATGATCAAGAACTGTGTCAGGATAAGTGAGCACTCACGGGTTATTACTATTTACTATCCTATCACACTTATAAAATGGACTGTCTGGATTGCTTGTAAAATATTGTAAGGAAACGTTTTGTCAATTAATGTAGTGACTCTTACAGAAAACAAAGAAAAAAGTTGGCCGTATTGATTGGACGTAATTTCTTTATTTTATTTTATTTTATTTTATTTTATTTTATTTTATTTTATTTCTTAAGCTCTGTTTTTTTAATAGTTAAAAAATTTATTTAATTTCTTTATAAAAAAATAATTTCTAATATTTAAAAAAATAAAATTATCAATCAAACTAATAAACTACATTTAATTTATTCCTAAAAAAAATTAATTCTTAAAAATAGAAAAACATTATATTAATTCAAGAAATAATAAATCCAGACAATCTATTTGTATTTTTATTTTTTACAAAATCATATTTAAAAAAACAAAAATGGTCATCTATTTTTCAAAGTGAACATTATGACATCTTTATATTTTTCTTAGAGTTTCGTTAGATTTAAAAAAAAATATATATTTTCACATTAATATAATTTCAACTATTAAATCATCAATTAAATACAAAAATAATATTAGCTTATTTTTTAATTTAAATACAAATATTTATTTTTACTTTAACTTAAACATATCTCAAATAATTCAATTGTTTAATAAAAATAATATATTTTTACATAATTCCTAAAAAAATCCTAACAATACTCAAAATCAAACAACCTCTGGATAATCAAACAAAATTATCTATCCTATCATAATTATTTTAAATATCAAAACAAATAACTCATAACTTTTTCTAAAAATCTTGTTTGATGGTAAAAATATCAAAATATATATTTTTTCTATTATTTTTTTTAGTTAATAAAAAAATTAGTATTTTAATAATAAAAAAATTAGTAAATAATCTGAGGCCTAATGTTTTGTTACTTGTTAACATATCAGACTCAATCAAATTTATCAAAAACTGTCACATTTTAATTTATTTTTCAAAAGTAACTATTTTTTATTATTATATATTACCCAAATACTTTGAAATGGTGAAAAAGAACCATCATTTTCTAATTTCTAAATCGATGATATATATATATTATCCAAAAATATCTTTTTGAATGGTTTGACTCAAAATAATTGGTTAACATTTCTTCATTTTTACCCTTATCTTTCTATTCTCATTAATTATTATATTTCTTGTTTTCTTTTATTTATTTTAAAAAATTTATTTAAAATTTATTTTTCAATTAATCACTTTTAAATAATCACATCACTTATTTCATTAACTAAAATACTAAAATACCATTTATGTTAAATTATTATTTTATATTTTATTCATATATATCAATATTATTTTTACCAAAAATAATCATTATTTTCTCAAAATTATTATCAATTATTATTTTTTTCTCTCTAGATTTTTTCAAAACCCAAATCCGAATAAGACCTAATTGTTTCTCTAGATTTCAAATGAGAAACAAACAATTAACAAAGGATGGTTTTGATTTATAACTTCAATTATTTAAAGATTAATAATGAGTGATTTTAATTAAGTGAAATGTTTTAGTAAAATAATTTAAAATATAATCTTTTTTAATAATTAAACAAATAAAATATCTGAATAACCTATTATTGATAATTTATCAAAAAAAAAAACCAACAATAGCAAACAAATTTTTAATATTATTTGTGATATGTTTGAAAATCATGTGAAATTAAGATTTAAATAATATAAATTTTCTAATTCTCGATGAATATAACAAAGAAAAGTACCCTTTACCTCCATCATCATCAAACCATCTCCCAAAATTATTTAAGAAAAAATAAATAAAGATGAAACAATATTACATTAATTAAATGATAGCTGAATTTAAGTTTGTTTGGTTATAATTTATTTTAAAATGTTGATTGGGGTGATTTTGAATCAATGATTTTATATATATAAATATTAATATATAAAGATAAATGAAATATGTTAAAATAAAGAAGGAAAGAGAGAGGGAGGGGCACAAAAACCTCATCCCTCGGAATCAGCAGAAAGCCACATATGGGTAATTTCGGAATTCCCCTTTTGTTTTGAGTATAAATAAACCCCTTGTGATATTCTGTGGGTAATTTCGGAATTCCCCTTTTGTTTTGAGTATAAATAAACCCCTTGTGATATTCGAATCGATATAAGATTAGGGATTTTCTGGTGACTTGGTTTTGTTTTCTCAATCTTCTCTTCTCCAGATTTCAAATGAGAAACAGACCATTATTCAGGTTTGGATCATTTTGTTTTCTTTTAAGCTTTCTAAACCATCCTTCCATTAGTTTCATTATCAGATTTTCTCTAGTTAGATTATTTTATTCTCATTATAAGTTTGTGTTATAATTATTTTACATAAATCAACATTGATTTACGGAAAAATTGAAACAAATTAGATGAGTCATGGAACACCTAGAATAGAATATAATAATGTACATTGAAAATCGAAATTTATTGACGGGCACGCAAACTTATTTTCTAAAAGAGTCCAAAGAAATCTAAAAAAAAATTATTACAATGATACCATATGAAAACTATACATATGATGCATTAATAAATACTTGTATTAAAAAAAGATTATTCTCATGTAATGCAATTAAGTTAAGTCAACAAATTAAAAGACAAAGTTTAAATGAAATAAAACAATTAGGTCAATTATGATATGATCGGCTTTATCGATAGAGACGGGGTCTGACTATGGATGAAGACTTATGAAAAACAGTTTGAAAGAAATCCTGTTAGGGATTTAATTCGCTTTCTATTCTACACAAACATTTGTAAACACTTGAAACAGATTTAAAGCGGAATTGTTTACTTGAGTTTGAAGCTCAAGATAAAATATGAAAAGATGATAGAAATGAAAGAACACAGCAGTTTGTTTATGGATATTCGGAGACACTCTCCTACGTCACCCCTTCTTCCAACCACCAGAAGGATTCACTATAATATGATTCGAATCAAATACAGTTTACACACACTTAGCTCACTATTGAACAGAACACTTTCTGTTCAATTACAAGATGAAGAATATCACTCAACTAAAGGTGTTTTGATTCTAGCTCTCTCTTGATTCACACACAGTACAATCAGAAAGCAGCTTCACAATATTAATATTCAAAGGCTTGAATTCTCTGTAATTTAAGTAAGCAAGATGATCGAGATCGGCAAATTCGTAAAGCTGTTCGTTCAGTGAGTCACTTTGTCCGTTGTCTTTGAGATTTGTTAAATACTAAGCAGGAGCTAACGGTCGAATCTTTTAGAATGATACGTGGCACTCTTCCATTGGAAAGTCTCCATTGTACACAGCAGGTTCTGCGCACAAGGATCGTGGCCGTACACCACTAGTAGTGCGCCGAATATTCCATCATAGATGTACCTGCAAAACAAGTAATATGAGGATAATTCTCTTACGTGGAATTCATTAGTTGGTTGCATATAGCTGTTTTACTGATCTTCACTAGAAAGTGGAGCAGGAGTAGGGTACAACTATAGCATGTGGGTAGACGAATGCTAGCTTCAAGCATACTCCTTAGGCTGAGCATTAGACGTATTTCAGTTAGACGGATTGTGAAAATTAGTCTAATGAAATCAAACATCCCCTTCTAATAATAGAGTCTATTAGACTACATGGTCTAATAGAATTAGACTTGCGTCTAATTACAATAACCATTAGACTACACGTCTAACTCCACTGAGTTAGACTGCACGTCTAATTCCGGTTCTACCTCAGATTTGTCTGAAGGAGTTAGACTCACGTCTAACTTTCACTTAATTAGACTACACGTCTAATTCCGGTTCTATCTCAGACTTGTCTGAAGGAGTTAGACTATCGTCTAACTTTCACTTAATTAGACTACACGTCTAATTATCCAATAACCATTAGACGACACGTCTAATTCCGGTTCTACCTCAGACTTATCTGAAGGAGTTAGACTTACGTCTAACTTTCACTATCTATTAGACTACATGTCTAACTCCGCTGAGTTAGACTACACGTCTAATTCCGTACATATTAGACTATCCGTCTAATTGCAAATACATTAGACTACACGTCTAACTTCGTTGAGTTAGACTGTACGTCTAATTTCGAATATCTATTAGACCATACGTCTAATTCTATGCATTCATTAGACTACACGTCTAACTCCGTTGAGTTAGACTGTACGTTTAATTCTATACATTCATTAGACTACACGTCTAACTCTGTTGAGTTAGACTGTACGTCTAATTCTATACATTCATTAGACTACACGTCGAACTCCGTTGAGTTAGATTGTACGTCTAATTCTATGCATTCATTAGACTACACGTCGAACTCCGTTGAGTTAGATTGTACGTCTAATTCTCTACATCTAATGCCAAAATCGGTCTAATGACCCTCATTAGAGCTAAGTCTTATAAAGTATGATTTCGATACACCTGCATCAAAACTCATAAGTCATTTCATCATCAAAATCTCAATGGTTAAATTATTTCAACACTCAGTCAAAATAATTTGACCCAACAATTTCCCCCTTTTTGATGAAGAAATTGGAAACCTGCATACATATACCAAAATATGCATTCATCATATAAATAAAACAAACTCTTGTTCACTTACATCAAACTTCCAAAAACCAATATTCAGAAAACCATCAAAGAAACATTATTTGAAAGACTTAAATAGAGTAGAAGAAAAGAAATTATTGTTCTTCCCTTTTAACTCGAGGGTCGGTTGGGCTTATGACTTGACCGGGTAGTGTGTTCATATACGGAGGATATCCGCGACCACCACGACCGCTTCCACTTGATCTACCACCACGATCACCACCGCTACGACCTCCTTGATCAACATTGGATAGCCTACTACGACCACCACCACTGCTTCTGCCTCCACGATCACCACCGCTACGACCTCCACCTCTCTTGGTTGGCCTAGGATTATCATCGATACTTAGGGCTCGTCTGGATCTAGTGCCGGTTGACACACCGTCACTTCTTCTACTTGATTCTCCTTGGGTGGTTCGAGGTTGATCTTTTTCAACATTAGCCTTTGCGTTCTCCTTTGCTTGAAACTTTCTTGCAATAGAGTCAGCATATTCCTGTCGTTCATTATCATTTCTGCTTAAGCACCCCTGAATTTCCACCATCTGATTCTTCTCCAGACTGAATTCTTCCAAAGTTTTCTTATGACGTTCATCATTGATTTGCCTTTCAATGTCCAACAATTCAGTTTGACGATTGAAGAGTTGCTTTTCAAACTTGGAGAAGTTTATATTTGAGACATGAGTCTCATACGTGTTCTTCTTCAAAGTGTTATCCAATTCAGTAAGGACCTTTATAATCTCGCCAAAACCCTTTTTTCTTTTTCCTTCGTGTTCATGGCCTTTATCATGTTCTTCTGAAGAGATAAAAGCACAGACTTCATAGACTTTAACATCTTGTTTCCTTCGGCAGAGGATTCTTCATTCGATAAAATCTCTTCAGACTCTGCTGCCATGCTCTAAATTGGCTCAAAGTTTGTATGAATCTGCAAAGATTGCTCCGGTTGATTCTTCTTGGCTTTCTTAGCAACTTCATTATTCTATTCTTCTAACAGTTCTTCTTCAGCTCTCTGAAATCTCTCATATAAATTTCCAGAGTAATGAAGAGGAATGTTGATATTTTCGTGAACATTTCCCACAATGGTGTCGGGAAATAGACAGGGCTTTTTATATGTTGCATTTTGATCTTGTTCCTCTTCAGATGAGGAAATTTCTTCTTCATCAACCTTATCTTTGGAGGGTTCCCCCTCAGATCTGATAATTTCTAGCTAAGTTACCTCGGCCACTTTCTCTTGGACTTCCTCTATTCTCACAATAGAGGATATCACAACATTTTCTTCCAGAGGAGCTTGATCAGCCTCCTCAATCACATCTTCTACAAGAACTTCTTCTTCATTTGTTTCAAGGGCTTGTTCAGGCTCTTGAACAATCAGTTCGTCTTCTTCTTCATGAGGATTCTCTTGAATTGGATTATCCAGAATGCGTCTCTCTTCAGCAGAAAAATTTCCGAATTCGATCAAGAGAGTAACATCTAGCTCATCGGCATCGTTTTTAGCATCAAGAATATCCATAGCTTCATCATCATCGAAAGGTTTTGCGCCAGAGCAATTGGTGCCATGAACGTATCGAGTGGCCACCGAGACATAGCCATCCATGATGTCGTTCAGCTTCTTCAAAACTTTCATTTCCACCTCAGATCCTTTCTCAACCGGATTGAAATTAGCCTTTATGGCTTCAAGAATTGGAAAAAGGGCTTTTCCATACAGGCAAGTTTCAACGAGATATTTTCTCTTCAGAGCCTCAGCAACTTCTGAAGTTCTAGCCCATTTAAGAACTTTCTTTTCATTAGCTACCCGCTTCTTCCACTCTCGGGTTATCGCAGAATTTGACAGAGTATCATTGTACTTGGACGACAATCTTTCCAGGGACCATGATTCAAAAATCTCCAATTTTTCAGCTGCAATGACTTTAACTTGATCTAAAATGAGGTCAACAATCCCTGTTGCCTCCGATACTTTTTAGGAACTAGGGTTGCAATTTTCTTACCTTTTCCAACAACCTCTACGGGTTTTAGAGCAGGTCTAGGTTCACTGATTACAATTCCACCTGTCTGTCTTGCGGAACGCATCAGTTCGAACGCCGATTGGGGTTTCTTACACAGCTCAGCTGGGAGCTCTACACGGATAACTTCCCCGGCTACCAATGAATCTTTAGGAGCGGGAACAGAAGATTCTTGTTCAGCAGATTTACCAACAACAAGGGTAAGAACTGCACCTTATTCTGGTTGAGCAATTTCTGTAGCACCAGAGGCTACAAGATCAGGTTGAACAACATGAGACACGTTCCTGTTAGCATTTTCATCATTTGGACCGGTTGATTCAACAGCGGACCCTTCAGTAGTTTCTCTTAAGGGAGAAAATACAAATTCATCTTTTTCCACTACGGGAACATCAAACTTAGGCACAACAGCCAACGATTTAGCAGAGGTTACCTTTAATGATTTAGACGCGCGGGGCACCTTTGTCTTCTTCTCCTTTGAGACACTGAATCTCGAAGGATTTCTTAGTATGGTTGCTGGAGTGGATAGAGAGGACATCGGAGTTGCAGCAAGTACGCCTGGACCTTGCCTTAACCTTGAATCGACTGATTCAGAGTCCTTCTTGTTTGAACTTTTCAGACTGGAGGAACTGGCCTCCGATTCATTCACTGTTTTCGATCTTTTTTCCCCTATTGACATAACAGAAGCGGGCGGTTGTTTGGATCGGGTAGAGGGCTTTCCATCAGTTTGATAACTAGATGCACCAGAGGCACATTCCATGTTGTTCTTCATCCTTATCAGTGTACTCGCCACTATAAGGGCAGTGAATACTCTTGGAGAGTTGATCTGCTCAGGTTCACCAACAGGAACCCCTAAATGCTTCATCAAATGACTCAGTTGAGTCGCATACGTTATGCTTTCCTTGTTTGCCTGGCAGATAGAAAATCAAAGGTTCTGGAAAAGGGTAGATGCCCAGTTTACCTGGATTCCCTTTGAAATAGCGCACATATAGTCAAAACGGTCTTGACTATAGAGATGGAAGGAGCCAGATTTCCCTTGTAGCGCCTTTTCTATCACGCCGTTCAGCAAAATGAAGTGGGGTTTGAGAACCTTCTTATTTCCATTAACATGGATCATCGAACCATCAACAGGAAATGTTCTCTTCATCTCTTCCATGACTTCTGGTGAAAGGATCAAGTCGAACGTGTGCCCCTCCGTTGGAAGTTCAAAGAACTCCGCATATACAGTTTCATTGAAAGAGAACTCCACTCCGTTGACGGTTGCTACGATGGATTCACCCACTATAGTTGCAGATTTGAAGAACTCGCAAACTTCTTTTTCATAGAATATGAACGGACCGCCGAGATACTTCCTCAACCCAGAATATTATAGGGTTCTGAACATATCCACTACTTCCGGTTGATCGAAAGTGTAAACTGATGGAAAATCCACCTGCAAAGTACAGTGACCCAAAGTGATTTTCTTGTTCACCATTTTCGAAAGAATATGAACCGACACAAGATTTCAGAGAGTTTTAGAGAGAGGAATGCAAAAAGAACTAGGGTTCTTAAGGATTCCGAGATATGAAAAAGTTTCAAACTCATGCACTAATGTCCTTATATAGACAGAGGACAAACATACAGAATAACTGTCTCTTCTTAAGGGTATGGCCCATCAATAAATGTTAAACGTCCTTTTTCAAGGAGTCATCATTAAAAATGAGGGTATATCAGTCATTTTTTCTAAACTTGAAAGACATGTATCTTCATGTTGATAAGAGATGACTGTTTAATGTTTTGAGCGGGAAAACTAAATAACTCTCAATGTGGGACAGCTATCCTTGATCAGTCTAATCGGCACGTAGTTAGATGTTTTTCGTACTCCAAAAATCCATATAACTAAACGTCTATTAGACGGATGGGTCTATTAGACGCATACGTCTAATTCCGTGTTATAATAATACGTCTAATGTCTATTAGACGTGTACATCTAATTCCGCATAAACACCACTTGTTAGACGTGTGTTTGATTAGATGTGAGCATCCAAATGCTCATGACGTAAAAACGTCTAATGTCTATTAGACGTGTCCGTCTAATTGCGTAGGGATAATACCTCAACATATAGACTTAGATGAATAGATTTTGAGCAAAAATACGTCTAAGTACAAACCATTTCTTTTAGACACACTTGTCTAATTAGACCGATTAAAAATATTCGTCTAGAGAGTATCTTTACTTCCAAAGTAATTTTCCCTCTCATTATGTATAGGGACAGAAAAACATAAGAGACAGTTCTTGTGGTCCAAAGACCAAACACATTTTTAACAAATAAAAACATTTATTATACTAGAATGGCAAAGGCCATTGTTGATCTTCCAGGCTGTGTACTCAAAAGAGTATTCTTCTTGCTTCCTTCCTGCAATCCTCCTGCATCACCTACAAAAGAAACTATTTACACATTTTGGTACCCATACTCAATTGGGTCCTCGATCAATTAGTCCCTTAAGAATCCATATTTGAGTTATTCTGATGGATTTCCCATTTTGTGTTGTGATTAATGCATAAGATTTTGACTTAGCAGATGACTTCCTGCCAGCCAATGATCCCTTAACTTTTGAAAAAGATTTTCTTTTAAAACTCCTTGACTTAGAGTCAGGTTTTAAATTGCCAGATTTATTAACTACTTCTAGCTTATTCTTAAGCCAGCTAACAGTAGGCGGAACATAAACTATTTCATTTTTGAAAGCAACTTCTTCATGAATAGGATCAGATTCAATGTCAGTCATACTCCCTTTGACAAAACTTATTGGTTTAAGCTTGCCAGATGAGTTGGACTTTTTGCATGACAGGTTAGGGTCATTGCTATCAAACCCCAATCCGGATCTAGATACAACAGGTTTCAACATACTGATCTGATGTTTGACAGCTTCTCTAGACCTTGTCCATGCACAGACAACATAGTTTAACCTTTTGTTTTTAGATGAAAGGGTTTGAATCTGTTCTTTGAGCATCTCATTCTTAGATGAAATCTCTTCAATCTTGTTTTCAAAAACATTTGACTCTTCCGCTTGAGACAGATTTGATTTGTATACATCTGATGAAGATTTAGTTTCATTTAGAGATTCTGTTAGCTTTCTGTACTCGATGACCATGTCATCTAGTGCAGCAACCAGTTGTTCTCTTGAAAACCTTTCGGAAGAGAAGTCAAATACCTCAGTCTCCTGAGTTCTTTCTTCATCTTCTTTTGCCATGAAGCAGGCCACCTCTTCTTTATCACTTTCACTGGATGAAAATTAGGAACCACGACTGCTTCCTCTGTTCTTTCCGTCGCCTGCCATAAGAGCCTTCAACTCTTTTCCATCATCCTTGACATCTTCACATTTCGGCTTCCGGCATTCCGATGCATAATGACCTTTAATACCACAGTTAAAACAAGTAACATTAGCTTTAGATTTTTTATTGTCATTAGAATTTGAAGAGTTTGAGTTAGAGTTGCTCTTCTTCATGAAGTCGCCAAACTTCTTCATAAAGAGAGACATGACATCGTTGCTCAGCTGCTGAGCTTCTATCTTCACATCCGGAGCAGTTGGTGGATCTTTAGTAGTCACCAGCGCCTTGGCAATAATAACGGATGTGGGTTGATCTTTTTCCATCCTACAGTTCAGCTCGAACTCATAGGCCTTGAGATCAGCAAAGAGATCAAAGAGAGAGATCTTGTTAAGATCTTTGGATTCCCTCATCGCCATTGTCTTTATGTCCCATTCCCTTGGAAGAGCACGCATGACCTTGATAGAAAGCTCCTGGTTGCTATAGGTCTTGCCTAGGATAGACAGAGATTATACAATCTTTCTGAATCTGGTGTTGAAATCGTTCATTGTTTCACCATGACGCATCTTGAAGCTATTGAACTGTTGAGTGGCAACCATAATCATATTTTTCTTGGTTTGCTCATTGCCCTCACACAGTTGGGTGAGTCTGTCAGACCTCTTTGGCAGTATCGCATTCGATAATGTAGTTGAACATTCTGTCATCGAGAGATCTGTACAGAACATCAAGAGCCATGTTGTTGAGGTTGTTCTGCCTCTTTTCATCAGCATTCCAGTCATCCTTCTCCTTATTAATCTTGATAGGACCTTCTGTGACAACGCTCCACATGTCATCATGAAGAGAAGAGAGGTGAGCACGAACTCTTTTCTTCCAGATAATGTAGTTTTCTCGAGAAAAAGTTGGAATGGCTGTAGCACTGGCATCTTTGGTTATGGTCGACATATTTCAGGAAAGGCATGAGAATAGAAACAGGGCTCTAATACCAATTGATAGGATCGACTTTATCGATAGAGACGGGGGTCTGGCTATGGATGAAGGCTTATGAAAAATGGTTTAAAAGAAATCTTGTAAGAGATTTAATTCACTTTCTATTCTACGCAAACACTTGTAAACACTTGAAATAGATTCAAGGCGGAATTGTTTACTTGGGTTTGAAGCTCAAGATGAAATATGAAAAGATGAAAGAAATAAAAGAACACAGCAGTTTGTTTATGGATGTTCGGAAAAACTCTCCTACGTCACCCCTTCTTCCAACCACCGGAAGGATTCACTATAATATGATTCGAATCAAATACAGTTTACACACACTTAGCTCACTATTGAACATAACACTTTCAGTTCAATTACAAGATGAAAAATATCACTCAGATAAAGGTGTTTTGATTATAGCTCTCTCTTGATTCACACACAGTACAATCAGAAAGCAGCTTCACAATATGAATATTTAAAGGCTTGAATTCTCTATAATTTCAGTAAGCAAGATGATCGAGATCAGCAAATTCGTAAGGTTGTTTGTTTAGTGAGTCACTTTGTCCGTTGTCATTGAGATTTATTAAATACTGAGCAGGAGCTAACGGTCGAATCTTTTAGAATGATACGTGACACTCTTTCATTGGAAAGTCTCCATTGTACACAGCAGATTCTGAGCACAAAGATCCTGGCCGTACACCACTAGTAGTGCGCCGAATATTCCATTAGAGATGTACCAGCAAAACAAGTAATATGAGGAAAATTCTCTTACGTGGCATTCGTTATTTGGTGGTATATAGCTGTTGTACTGATCTTCACTAGAAAGTGGAGCAGGAGTAGGGTACAACTATAGCACGTGGGTAGACGAATGCTAGCTTCAAGCATACTACTTAGGCTGAGCATTAGACGTATTTCAGTTAGACGGATTGTGAAAATCAGTCTAATGAAATCAAACATACCCTTCTAATAACAAAGTCTATTAGACCGCCTAGTTTAATAGAATTAGACTTACGTCTAATTACAATAACCATTAGACTGCACGTCTAACTCCACTAAGTTAGACTACACGTCTAATTCCGGTTCTACCTCAGACTTGTCTGAAGGAGTTACACTCACATCTAACTTTCACATAATTAGACTACACGTCTAATTATCCAATAACCATTAGACGACACGTCTAATTCCGGTTCTACCTCAAACTTGTCTGAAGGAGTTAGACTCACGTCTAACTTTCACTTAATTAGACTACACGTCTAATTATCCAATAACCATTAGACGGAACGTGTAATTCTGGTTCTACCTCAAACTTGTCTGAAGGAGTTAGACTCACGTCTAACTTTCACTTAATTAGACTGCACGTCTAATTATCCAATAACCATTAGACGAAACGTCTAATTCCGGTTCTACCTCAGACTTGTCTGAAGGAGTTAGACTTACGTCTAACTTTCACTCTCTATTAGACTGCACGTCTAACTCTGTTGAGTTAGACTCCACTTCTAATTCCGCACATATTAGACTATCCGTCTAATTGCAAATACATTAGACTACACGTCTAACTTCGTTGAGTTAGACTATACGTCTAATTCCGAATATCTATTAGACCATACGTCTAATTCAATACATTCATTAGACTATACGTCTAACTCCGTTGAGTTAGACTGTACGTCTAATTCTATACATTCATTAGACTACACGTCTAACTCTGTTGAGTTAGACTGTACGTCTAATTCTATACATTCATTAGACTACACGTCTAACTCCGTTGAGTTAGATTGTACGTTTAATTCTATGCATTCATTAGACTATACGTCTAACTCTGTTGAGTGAGATTGTACGTCTAATTCTCTAAATCTAATGCCAAAATCGGTCTAATGACCCTCATTAGAGCTAAGTCTTATGAAGTATGATTTCGATACACCTGCATCAAAACTCATAAGTCATTTCATCATCAAAATCTCAATGGTTAAATTATTTCAACACTCAGTCAAAATAATTTGAACCAACAAATTATGTCTAGATAGTCCTACATATAGCAAATATAGAGGGTCAAAATACAATAAATATCATAAATATAGAAAATCCTCCGAGAAACATTTAGCAAATAAAAATCAAAGGAGGGTTGAAAAATTCCAAACAATATCGAGAAAATTCTAAAACAATAGGAAATGTCACAACTGTCAAAAATTTAGACACACATCAAAATACTGTTGGGCAAAGAAAAAAATTAATAAACTTGAAATCCTAGAAGATACACAATGATTAATTATTCAAACTCTTCAGAATTAGGAATTTGAAAATTTTGAATTAGATTCAACAAATATTAATTCTGAACTAATGTTCTAAATAATGAAAGCATTTCAGAATTAATCTTAGATGAATCTAAATGTGAGCCATGCCAATTGAGACTAAAATGTTCCAAGAATTTTTTTTAATAAAATTGATCAAAATATCGAAAAATTTGAATTATATAGAATCATATCTCAATTTTCAGATATGACAATTAATGTTTTAACTTCTAATCATGCTTTTGAATTATTAATAAAAATTAGGGATTCAAAATTAAGAATGCAGATCATAGATCAGTTTCGTACTAAAGAAGGAACTTCATCCTCTAAAGGATAAGAATTAGAAGGCAATATTTTAAATTATAATAAATTTTATAATATGACTGAACTTATGAACCAATTGAAGAACAAATATCAAAACAAAGAAGATAATATATCTATCCAAAATCTTTACAAAGAAACAAATAATCTTAAAGAAGAAATTAAAATATTAAAAAGTTAAAATATTATAAAGGAATCTAGAATCACTAAACTTGAGAATAAAACTCAAGAACATAATCAAGCTTATGACAAAAGAAAAGAGAAAAGAAATTGAAGAAAACATCTTCTCAAAAAATTTCTTTCCACAAACACAGGATCTTGGAATTTTTCAAACACTTCGAAAGATTAATCGACGAATGTAGATATGATTTATTAAAGGCTGATTTCAAATCAATTACTAGTAAACCATGTTTGTCCTACCCCGTTATGATCTTAAAGGATGCAAGCAGTGTTTACACTCCTAATGTATTTAAGTGTTTTGAACATCAATGGTTTATGTCGCATGATTGTAGTGTAGAAATGTTTGAGGATGTTGATAAACACATAAAATATAAAATAACTCCTCACAATAGGAGATACCCTCATACAGTTACAGTTCATATGGATGGTGATAATATTGAGTGTAGCTGTCGTAAATTTGATTTTGGAGGGATTTTGTGTGCTCATATTCTCAAGATTTTCACGACGAGTGACGTGTTGAAGATTCCTCTTATGATGATATTAAAGAGGTGAACTAGAACGACAAAAGATGGATATTTTGGAGTAAATAGATCCACTAGTGGACAATAATAATGTTAATCCGAGTGAACTTCAAAATATAAGATACAAAGATTTGTGTTGCTTGTCTATGCATTTATTTACAAAGGCAACAGGAAGATATGCCATGTATATGCATTTAAAAGAAATTATACTTAGCTAATGTAAGTTTTTGGACAAAAAGTTATAAGAGGATATAAAGACTCAAACACCACTAGTTAGATCAGGTTCTGGTGAGGGTATTAAATCTAAGAAGAAAACAAAGTCTGTTATCTAGTCTTAATTTGAAGGGTTTACATCCTATGTCAGATTTTTTTTTATCTATTCTTCTGTTATTTTACAATTCACCATCTCTTCTTTAAGTGTAGAGGCAAATAATGGGTAACCATATTGCATATTAATTTGTAAATAAATTCTAAATTATCAATATCATGAACATTGAGCATAATACATATCAAAAAACCAAGTGAAGCACTTACATATGATGATGTAGAAAAATAAATTATTCGTTTTTCATGCCTTGCAACCCTCTTAAATTTCGAGTTCAATATATGGGCTCAAGCGTCCACTACTTCACTCGTAACTTCTGTTTCTTCTCTCATTGATTGAAATAGGGCACATGTTACATTGAGAAACCCATAGAAGAGTACCTCCCTGCAAAGCACATTCATTTAGAACATAACTATTTTGTTATTTTAATTTGAGAAAAACTTGATTTACTTACCTTTGATCTAGTTTTTCAGAAAAAACAAAATCGGCCAATCTTTGTTCCTTGTTTGTTATTTTTCCCAATTGATTGGTCACGACTTTCATGTAGGGGGATTGAAGGCACACAAGGCTTTTGTTGATCTTCCTCTTCAGATAATCTCTAATATTGACGCATCCCCCTTCATCTTCATCTTCAAAAGCTTCAGATTCCTCGCTTAAATCATTCCATTTAATAGAGTGTGCTTGACTATCTTCATTGTCCACATTTGAATCCTCAAAGGGGTCTTCAATCATGTGACTATTAATTTTCACGCCTTCATTATCTAAAGTGTCCATAACTGCCACCTTTGGAGGATCTTCCTTATTTACACAACCTTATGCATTTACTTTCATGTGTTTGATGTAAACTTTCTGACTTTGTTAGATTCAAGAAATTGGCCTAAAAAATAAGCTAGGATCGATGTTGAGTTTCTCCAACTCAGCTGATAGATATAACAGCTAATGTGCCATATCTTTAAAAATTTGGGAGGCTTTGGATGCTAACATCTGTAGATTAAAATCACAATAGTTTATTAAACATGAAAGTATATACAAATGTAAGTAAATTTGTTCATTCAATAATTCGTTGGATTATTTAAATTCATCATCTCGTGATCAGTTAATTCCAATAAATTAACTGGAATCTAAGGTAATTCCAAATAATTAACTGGAATCTTAGGTTCATTTTCATTAACTGATAGGTGTGCCCTGGCCCTCCCATGTCTAAAACCACATGTTTGTGATTCTAACATGCTAATCTTTGACAATGTAGTGTCATCCCAACAAGAGATAATTGGAAAAGACCTTTGATAAGGATATCGTAGACCATTTACAACAACTCCATCTAAGTAGCATAACTGAAATAAAAGGGAAACATGTTAGTGAATATTTCATATCTATAAAAAATATACAAGAGAGTAATTATTATTGAATAGAATATTTACCAATAAAAAAGTTAGAGATCCATCAAAATAGGATTGTTTATCTTTTGCATCATTTATTTTCCATTTTAGACACTTTCAACCAATCCTTGTAGTGTGAATTTGCACCAGTTCAGGTTCTTTATGTTCACAACATCCATTAAGTATTTGAGAATTTTGAACCTGAATTAATATAATACATGTGTTAGTATTCACAAATACAAATAAATATATAATAGATTTGAAAAAAATGTTTACCTGGATCATGAATTTTGAACTAGACATAAAAAACATGAGACAACAAAGACAACGAAGTAGATTTTGAATTCATTGTCTACACTTGTGTTACTTAATATCTTGGGTATCATAACATTTGTTTTAGAAGATGAGGTTGATTCCTTTACGCTCCATCTGACCCTCCAAGCCCTTAAGAATGAATAATAGTTAGGTCATATATGTCAATATAATGGACTCAATTATGTCCATTGGACCTTTAGGGAGGTTCAACATGGACTAGACAAGGTCTCCATCGATAAGGATGAGATCACCGTTGACCAATTCTAAAGACCTCTTCTCGTGGTCGAAAATTCTGAATACGTGTTTCGAAAAATGTACAAGGCACTTGGAGACACCCAATAAAAGAAGAGAACCAAATCTGATTTCATTCATAGCTTCCTTCTATTCTTCACTATATTTTTGAATCATGTTGAAAAGGCCACTCGGGGATGATCGTGTTTTAAATACTACTTTCCTTTTTTTTTTGGTTTTGGGGGGAGTTGGTAATTCTTGATTGAGAGGTGCAGCTGTAGAAGCAAGAATAGAAACCGACTCATCAGTCGATGACTTCCTCTTCGTCTTCCTCTTCCTTTCATATTGATTCCTTATCATCCTACAACACACAATTTTTAGCACTAGTAGAAAAGGCATAATAACCGAGGACATTAACCGAGAGCTATTGAAAACTCTCAAAAATAAATATTTCACCAAGAGCAATACTTCGTTCTCGCTGATATTTGTTGAATTCTCCGAGAGAAGTAGTACGCTCTAGCTGACAACATTTAATTCCGAGGGCAATTAGTTTCTACTATCATTGATATATATTTTGACCTAATTCATTAACTAACGCCTGCGCCTCTAAGTTCATTCTTTTTTCTTCCTTTTTGCTCTGATTTCCTTTGTTCCTTTAGACGAAGCTCCAAAGTTCTTCCTCCGATTCAAAAAGCTCGCTCCGATTCTATCGCACATCTTCCACCGCGCGTCCTCTGATTCTGGCATCCACGCGCGCCCTCCGATTCCGGTTCAGTTCAGTCTCGCGACTCTACACCGAAATCCCAAAATCCAAAATCGCTTGGATCTCTCCAACAATATCTCAATTTCGCGCGCCTCTGGTATAGTTCTATATCTTCTTTAGCTTGATTGTCGTCTCTCTTGGCCTTGATCATGACATTGTAATTTCACTAGGTTTTCAATCAACAATTAACTAAATAGAAGAAATTATGCAAATACATTGTATAATTGTTTATTTTAAGCAAGAAAGAATCATCATACCTTTTCGTTTCAATATCCATGTATACTAGTTAGTTTGAATGCTGCAATTTCTTCCTTTTACCATATGTGATTTAGGGTTTTGATTCAAGTGAATTTCATTATACCACTTGAAAATTATCTTCATGTCATTAACTTTCTACTTGATGGAGGAAATTATATATTTTGTGGATTTGTCATATAACTTCTCTGCCAATGTGGGCACCTTCTCTTCCTTTTCATGTCAATTTTTTAGGACAAGCTGATGAATTTTGAATTATTTCAAACATCAGTTGTATATTTGAAAGCATAGGTTAGTTTTCCTCGCAAATTGAGTTGAGAAGATATTATGTGATGTGGGAATATGAAAGATCTTGACATCTACATGTTGTTTATAGTTTGAGAATGCTAAATGAAACGATGGAACATATGGTTACAAATTCTATACGATCAATTCAATTTCTCACATTTTCTGAAATATCGTCTAATTTATCTCCTTTATTGCAGCTATGTATCAATCCTATTCATGTGCACATCGACTCGATAATGATAATAATGTAGTATGTAGCTGAAGTAGAGCATCATTGAACGAATAATTCTATTGTAGGAACTGTTTTAAAACTTGTAGAAAAGATTGGTGTAGATGAAGTAGATACCATCAATCCTTTGGTTGTCCATGGCAAGCTGAAAGAGGTGAAGCTTGAACCTATAAAAAGCCCTAACCTAGAATCCAAGGTAATTGATTGTTTTTGCTACTTCTATTGTCGATTAGTTCACGTTTTGAATTCATTTTGTAGCTGAAATTGTTTTTTATTTTGTGTTTGAAATCAAAATAGAGAATGAAATCACACATGAGCCAAGTGACAAAGGATAAACGAAAGAAGGAAACGAGGTGCAGGTTCTGAAACAACGGACATGTCATTCAAGGTCGTGACCGCAGGGCTCAGTCTGGCCACCATATATTTCATTAATGCTTTCTCCACCAATTATTACAACAATCGCACCAAGAGGCAAGTCTTTATCGAAGTAACATTTCCTTCTTCTGCTCTATTAATATCATAAACCACACAGGACCTTATACTGAAATAAGTATGAGCAAATTTTGTATGATTGTATCATCATATGTTTTGGATTAGCTTTGTAAGTATGACAACAAATTTTATATAAAGCTAAGCTACTTCCTATTTGAGTGCTTTTCTGGAAATGCGATTTATCCTCTTTTTTCGTCTTTCTTGTATAAATTTAGTTAGCATAGCAATAACATGTTTGCGCGATATTGGTGTACTGCACACATCTAGATTTGGAAATAATCATTATTCACAGCCTTTCTTCTTTCCTCTTCTGTTTTACACATCTTGATATATAGGAATAAACAAAGTAGAAAGAGACAAATGATACTCTATACTGTTTTTGATAAATAAGAATAGAGAAAGTAGAGAGACATACATATGACACTGTTTTTGATAAATAGGAATAGATAAAGCAGAGAGAGAAGAGAGAGAGAGGGACAGATGATACTAAATATATGTTAAATTTCACCGAGAGCCTTTTTAACGCTCTCGGTAATTATTTATCATTTTTTTCGAGAGCCTTTCATTGCTCTCGTTGATAACTTATCTCCGAGAGCTACAAATGCTCTCGCAGATATTCATTTTTCTTTCACCGACAATCTTATCATCGAGAAACTACAAAAGCATTTATCACCCTCGGTAAAGTGTATATGTGAGAGCATTTGCTCTTTCTCCGAGGGTTTGTGCTCTTCTTAAAAATCAATTTTTTACTAGTGTAGTAAGAGAAAAAAATCAGTAGTTTACAAATGAAATGAAATAAACTGGTGTAATAATAATGAAAATACTAGAAACACAACATGAATAAAAATAAACTACCTCTCTGATTTATTGTCGGCGTTGTCGCTGGATACAGGGACGATTTCGTTTATGCTATTATACACCGCCAAGATGAGATCTCGGGCGTTGGAAGTATACACTAGCATGTTGTTACCTTCGTTTTGTGATGTTTTCGCTACAAATCTTGGTAGCGTAGAAGAATAGAACTAGGGTTTCAAAGTTTAAAGATGATTGCTAAGAGAGAATGTGAATAGTCTCTTGAGAAAGTGAATAGTGGGATTGTAGCGAGAAAATTTTGTTTTAATCTTTCATTGAGTTATTTTAGCTTCACTTAAATTAACTCCTATTAGCGTTTGTAAAAACGAAAAAGAAGAAAGCTTCACTAGGTTGCGCTTGTAAAAATAGAAATGAAGAAAACTTCACTAGGTTGCGCTTGTACAAACAGAAAAGAAGAAATCTTCGTCAGGTTGCGCTTCTAAAAATAGAAAAAATAGAAAAAGAAAGCTTCATTGGGTTGCGCTTGTAAAAACAGAAAAGAAGAAAGCTTCACTAGTTAACGCGCTTGTTTCAACATTTATAATTCTCTAGTAGGGTATACATACATGAAGGAATAAATGTTTTTATACGAACGCTTAAAGGTCTTTACATTAATGTGTTGGAGGTTTTGCATGAACTTTCTTGAAGGCATGTAAATTGAGTGAAGCGAAGGAAGCTTCACTTAATAGTGCCTCTCTTCATTCTGTTTTACATGGCGAGTGAAGCGAATAAAGCTTCAATCAATAACATCTCTCTTTATTCTGTTTTACATGGCGAGTGAAGCGAAGGAAGCTTCACTCAATAACGCCTCTCTTCATTCTACTCAATAGCGCCTCTCTTCATTCTATTTTATATGGCGAGTGAAGCGAAGGAAGCTTCACTCAATATCGCATCTCTTCATTCTATTTTACATGGCGAGTGAAGAGAAGGAATGTTCACTCAATAGCATCTCTCTTCATTCTTCTTACACGACGCTTTTGATGAACCCGTGATAAAATACGGGTACCGGTTCTCTCTCTTTCTTTCAACCCGACCATTGAATTATTATTATAATAATTGTTGGGTCAAATTATTTTGACTAAGTGTTGAAATAGTTTGACTATTGAAATTTTGATGATGAAATGATGAATGAATAATTTATGCGTTTTTGATGTAGGTGTATCGAAATCAGATTTCATAAGACTTGGTTATAATGAGGTTCATTAGACCAATTTGGCATTAGATGCATGGAATTAGACGTGCAGTCTAATTCGTGGAGTTAGACGTGCAGTCTAATAAATCCGTAATTAGACGTGCAGTCTAACTCGTGGACTTAGATGTGCAGTCTAATGGATTTGTAATTAGACGTGCAGTCTAACTTGTAGAGTTAGATGTGCAGTCTAATGGATTCGTAATTAGACGAGTAGTCTAACTCGTGGAGTTAGACGTGCAGTCTAATGGATCTGTAAATAGACGTGCAGTCTAACTCGTGGAGTTAGACGTGCAGTCTAATGAATTGTGAAAGTTAGATGTGCAGTCTAACTCGTGGAGTTACATGTGCAGTCTAACTTGTGGAGTTAGACGTGCAGTCTAATGGATTCGTAATTAAACGTGCAGTCTAACTCGTAGAGTTAGACGTGCAGTCTAATAGATTGTGAAAGTTAGACGTACATTCTAACTCCTTTAGACTAGTATGAAGTAGAACTGTAATTAGACGTGTAGTCTAACTCGTGGAGTTAGACGTGCAGTCTAATGGATTCGTAATTAGACGTGTAGTCTAACTCGTGGAGTTATACGTGCAGTCTAATGGATTCGTAATTAGACGTGCAGTCTAACTCGTGGAGTTATACGTGCAGTCTAATGGATTCGTAATTAGACGTGCAATCTAACTTGTGGAGTTAGACGTGCAATCTAATGGATCAATAATTAGACGTGCAATCTAACTCGTGGAGTTAGACATGCAGTCTAATGAATTGTGAAAGTTAGACGTGCAGTCTAACTCCTTCAGACTAGTCTGAAGTAGAACCGTAATTAGACGTGCAGTCTAACTCATGGAGTTAGACGTGTAGTGTAATGGAAAGAGAAAGTTAGACTTGCAGTTTAACTAGTGAAAGTTAGACGTGCAGTCTAACTCCTTCAGATTAGTCTGAAGTGATTGTAATTAGACGTAAGTCTAATCCCATTAGACCAGGTGGTCTAATGGATTCTTCTCTTAGACGGGGACATTTGATTTCATTAGAAGAGGTCGTCTAATTGAAATACATCTAATGCCATGCTTAAGCAGATTACTTGATGCTAGCACTCGCCCACCCACGTGCTATAGCTGTACGCTACTCCTGCTCCACTTTCTAGTGAAGATCCGTACGACAGCTAGATGCAATCAATCAACTAATGACATGTAAGCGAATATCCTTCCCACTACTTGTTTTGCAGGTAAAATCTCTGAAGAATATTCGGCGCATTACCTGTTGTGTACGACCACGATCCTTGTATTTAAAGTCTGTTGTGTACTATGGAGGCGTTCCAATGGAAGAGTGCCACGTATCATTCTGAAGATTTGACCGTTGGTATCTGTTCAGTATTTATCAAATCTCAAGGACAATGAACGAAGAGACTAGACAATCTAATGGAATTAAGAGAGAGAAATTAATCTTTTGAACCTTGCAACCGTTAGCTGCATTCCTGATTGTACTGTGTGTTAATAAAGAAAGAGTTAGAATCCAAAGCATCCTTTAGATGAGTGATATTCTTCATCTTGTAAGTTGAACAGAGTGTGTTCTATTCAACAGTGAGCTAAGTGTGCAAACTATATTTGATTCAAATCATTTGATAGTGAATACTTCCGGTGGTTAGAAGAAGGGGTGACGTAGGAGAGTTTGCTCCGAACATCCATAAACAAATTGCTATGTCTTTTCATTTCTGTCATCCTCTCAATCTTCATCTTAAGCTTCAAACTAAAGTAAACATTTCCGCACTTGATTCTATTTCAAGTGTTTACAAGGGTTTGCATAGAATAGAAAGTGAATTAAATCCCTAACAAGATTTATTTCAAATCAATTTTCTTAAGCCTTCATCAATCGCCATACCCCCGTCTCTATTGATTAAGTCGATCCTTTCAATTGGTATCAGAGCTCTATTTCTATTCTCAAGCTCAAAGATCCCGAATCATGTCTATCATCAATGAGATCCCTATTCTGTCAAGAGATAACTTAGAATATTGGATGATGAGAATGCAAGCTCACTTGGCTGCCCTTGATTGTGATATGTGGAGCGTCATTAATGATGGCCCCATAAAGATTTCGAAGCCAAGAAGTGAGTGGACTACTGAAGAAAAGATGACCAACAACCTAGATAATGTTGCTAGGAACATTTTGTATCAGTCAATCAACATGAACGTTTTCTATGAAATCAATTCATGTTCCTCTGCTAAAGAGATATGGGATAAGCTTACTTAGATCTATGGTAGAAACCTTCAAGCAAAGAAAGATCAGAAAGTTTTGATGTGTGTTGAAAACAAATCCAAATGGGCTGATAGCGTTTCAGAGGAGTCTCCTGCTGAAAGAGAGACTGAAGTTGTTACATGTTTGATGGAAGATGACCAATCCAAGGTAAATGAAGTCTCTACACCAGAATTTACAAACGAAGAGTTAACTAATGCACTCAATAAAATGGACATTGAGTACAAAAAGTTAACTGACTCTTTTTACGAAATGAAAGTAAAATATGAATCAACTATTCTCCCTTCTAACAAAGAATTTGAATCAAACATTTTTGATGAAAATATAGCAGAGATCTCATCTAAGAATGAGATGCTCAGAGAATAGATTCAAACTCTTTCATCTGAAAACAAGAGGTTAAATTATGTTGTTAGTGCATGGACAAGGTCCGGAGATGCTTTCAAACATCAGATCAGTATGTTAAAACCTGTTGGATCTATATCCGGTCTAGGATTTGACAGCAATGACCCTAACCTGTCTTGCAAAATGTCAAACTCAGCAAATGACAAGCTTAAACCAATAAGCTTTGTTAAAGGGAGCTTGACTAATAGTGAATCTGATCCCATTCACGAAGAAGTAGCTTTCAAAATGAAATAATTTATGTTCCGCTGACTGTTAGCTGGCTGAAGAATAAGTTAGAAGCAGCTAGTAAGTCTAGAAACCTAAAACCTGACTCAAAGTCAAGAGTTTTAAAAGAAAGTCTTCTTCAAAAACTAAGGGATCAGTGGCTAGCAGAAAGTCGTCTACTAAGTCAAAAACATACGCATTAATCACAACACAAAATGAGAAATCTATCAGAATAACTCAAATATGGATTCCTAAGGGACTGATTGACCGAGGACCCAATTAAAAGTGGGTACCAAAAGATTGTAAATCTTTATCTATGTAGGTACAAATAAACGATGGGCTGGAGGAATCTGTATGGTATCTTGATAGCGAATATTTCAGGCATATGACAGGAAACAGACGGCTTCTTACTTATATAGAAGATTGCTCTAGACATAAGATTACTTTTGATGACAACAAGAAGGGTAAGACTATGGGTAAGGGTAAGATTATCCATGGTAACCTAACCATTAATGACGCGCTACTTGTAGACAATCTGTGCTATAACTTGATCAGTATCAGTCAATTATGCGATAATGGTTTGTTAGTAGATTTTCAAACTCATGCATGTCTAGTTAAAGACCAAGATGGAAATACTTTGTTAACTGGTAGTAGAGTAGGAAACTCATACTTAATGAATTGGTAAAAAGAATCTTCTGATCCTATGTGCATGATTGCCAAAAATGACCAGAAATGGTTATGGCATAAAAGGTTAAATCATCTGAATTTCAAAACCATTAACAACATCTGTTCAGACAACTTAGTTACTGGATTACCTAAATTTCAGTTTACTAAGGACAAGGTATGTCCTGCTTGCCAGTTAGGTAAACAGGGCAGATCATCGTTCAAAAGTAAAGGGAAATCTCAATCCAGCCGTTGCCTAGAACTGTTACATATGGATCTGTTTAGTCCAATTCCTGTAAAAAGTTTTGGAGAAATGAGATTTTCCCTAATTGTTATTGATGATTTTTCTCGATTTTCATGGGTTTTATTTTTGCCATCAAAGGATAAAACTGCTGAAAACTTGATTAGAATATTTAAAACAATTCAGAATCAGAAATCGTTGAATATTGCATGCATTAGAAGTGATCAGGGAACTGAGTTCACTAACAGATACCTAACATCTTATCTCGAGGAGACTGGAATTATGCACGAGTTGTCTAGTGCCAGAACTCTACAGTAAAACTGCATTGCTGAGAGAAGAGTGAGGACTTTGAAGGAAGCCGCGAGATCTATGCTAGCTGAATCAGACGTGCCTCAGAGGTTCTGGGCGAAAGCCATAAGCACTGCTTGCTATACACAAAATCGGTCAATAATCAACAAACGTTTTGATAAAACTCCCTATGAACTGTATTATGGGAGAATTCCCACAGTTTCTTATTTTAAGATATTTGGGTGTAAATATTTTATTCATAACAATGGAAAGGTTTATCTGACCGCTTTTGATGCTAAAGAAGATGAGGGATTCATGTTGGGATATTCATCAGTAAGCAAGGCTTACAAAGTATACAACAAAAGAACACAGACTATTGAGGAATCCCTCCATGTAGTTTTTGATGAGTCTGTTGAGAGCAAATCCATTGAACACATTGATCTTACTGACAGACTAAAAGCGACAAGTCTTGAGTCTGTAAGTGAAGAAGAAGAAACTATGGATAAGCGGATTGCCTTGTCTGATCTAGTGGCTGATCCGGTTGAGGTTCAACCAGACGTTCAAACTCCTGTTCAACAAGATTTTGAGAGTTTAGACGTCGCGGAGTCACCCGTTCAGATAACAAATCCCCTTGGATCCAACTTCAGATGGAACAGAAATCATCCACCAGAATTGATCATCGGAAATCCCTTCTCTCCTCGAAGGACAAGACGTCAATTGATGGATGAAATGGCCAATTCTGCATTCATTTCTCAGATTGAACCGCAAAAAATTGGTGAAGCTGTAGTTGATCTATTTTGGATCAATGCTATGTAGGAGGAGTTAAACCAATTTGTGAGAAATAAAGTGTGGCATCTTACCCCTATACGAACTGATAAGTCAGTTATAGGAACAAGATGGGTCTTTATAAACAAGCTTAGTGAAGATGGTTTAGTCATTAGAAACAAAGCTCGTTTAGTTGCTCAAGGATACAGACAGGAGGAAGGTATCGACTTTGATGAGTCTTTTGCACCTGTAGCAAGACTTGAGGCAATTAGAATCTTCCTAGCATATGCATCATTTAAGAACTTTAAGGTCTTTTAAATGGGAAATTGAGTGAAGAAGTATATGTTGAGCAACCCCTGGGTTTGTAGATCATGTGTTACCTAATCATGTTTATAAGCTTAATAAAGCAATATATGGTCTGAAACAAGCTCCTAGAGCTTGGTATGACACTTTAACTAAATTTTTGTTTGATCATGATTTTGTTTTTGGAACTGTGGATAAAACCTTGTTTAGATTCACTAAAGACTCTCACATTCTACTTGTTCAAATATATGTTGATGATATCATTTTCGGTTCAACTAACCCCAAACTATGTGAGAAATTTTCTAAACTGATGCAGGACATATTTGAAATGAGCATGATGGGAGAATTAACATTCTTCCTTGGGCTTCAAGTCCGTCAGTTAGAAGAAGGGACCCTCATCAATCAGGCCAAATACACCAAAGAACTGCTAAAGAAGTTTGGAATGGAGAACTGCTCTGTTGTAGCTACTCCAATGAGTTCCTCTTGTAATCTGGATAAAGATAAAGGTGGCCAAAGTGTCGATGTAACAGCATATAGAGGACTCATCGAATCCTTGCTATATGTGACTGCTAGCAGGCCAGACATTCAGTTTGTCGTTAGAGTTTGTGGCAGATTTCAGGATAATCCTAAACTCTCTCACTTTACTACTGCTAAACGTATTCTTAAATACTTAAAGGAAACTCAATATGTGGGACTGTGGTATCCGAAGGATTCCAGTTTCAATTTGACCAATTTCTCAGATGCAAATTTTACAGGGTGCAAAATTGATAGAAAAAGCACGAGTGGAACTTGCCAGTTCCTTGAAGATCGTCTAATCACATGGTTTAACAAGAAGTAGACATCAATTGCCACGTCTATAGCAAAAGCAGATTATCTTGTAGCTGGCAGTTGTTGCTCTCAACTTTTGTGGATTCAACTACAACTCAGGGACTATGGGATTGAGGCTGAAGAGTCTCCAATTTTCTGCGACAACACTAGTGTTATCGCAATCACCTACAATCCAGTTCTGCATTATCGGACAAAGCATATCGAAATCATGCATCATTTTATCTGAGAACACGTCAATCAGAAGCAGATTCGTCTTAAACACGTTCCCACAGATCAACAAACGACAGACATCTTCACGAAACCTCTGCCCGAAGCTAAGTTTTATCATTTTAGAAATATGTTAGGTCTTGTTGATCTTGATTGATGTGATTACATGCATAATTTGAGGGGGAACGTGTTTCTCAAAAACGTAACTGAACAGACATGAAGACAAATGTCTTAATACGTCCTAAGGATTAGGGGTTTGAAAAACACAACTACTTAGACGTACATCTACTCTAATAGTTTAATATTCTTTTGGAATATT
>NW_025919710.1:0-73155 GCF_907164915.1 Impatiens glandulifera | reverse complement strand
TTTGTATATAACTCAATGATGCATCATCAATTCGATTGTTAATGACTATTAACATTAAGGTAAAGTGGTAGAGAAATAAAAGATAGATTCAACAACAGCAAATACAATGGAAACCCCTGAAATCTAGTAATACCTAGGAGAGAAGTAAATTATATAGGAACGTCAGAAATCTGAATACAATGGCGTTATAATAAAAAATGACCGAATGCAAGAATTTCCTAAATCAATGTCGACAATGTGTAGCACTGATTACACTATCGAGAAAGTTGCATCAGTAAACCTAATTACATTGCCTTTCAAGATATCACATCAACCGAGATTGGATCAATCGTGGATTACTAAAATATAAACAATTTAACAAAAACCAAAAATCAATAATAGGAACTTCTGAATGCATTGGCATCAAGCTAAAAACTATCGAAAGCCAGAATCTCAGTTCCTAGATCGATATCGACAACGTATAGCGCGACTCTAATTTGATGCCTTACAAGAGAAGATGTCAAACGGATTGAAAATAATAATATGATGCAGAAGGCAGATTGAGAAAACCAAAATAAGAGATGTTGAAAAATTAAAAGGTTCAACAACATTGAGTCTTCTTCATAATTTGATGATATAACTTTAGACATCATAGCCTGTCTACCTAAAAAACTGATAAAATGTAAAAGAAACAAATATAAAAAAAATGAAATCCTTTTACCGTATGTGAAGAGATCCAATCATATTAACCACCATGAAATCGTTCTGTTGTTCAACAAGTAACATGGAATAGGCTTTGTTGACGTCTAACAATAGATCCAATTCCAGAATTTGTCTCCTAACATGTATATAATTCTCATTAATCCTATCAGAAATTGAATCAATTTATTAGTAAACAATTTATCCAAAGTTTATTTGATGCGTCACATGTACAAATAAACATTCGACAACCAATTTTAGAATTTGTCTCCTAAAATGTATATAAATCTCATTCAATCCCATCATAAATTCAATCAATTTATCAGTGGACAATTTATCCAAAGTTTCCTTTGATGCGTAACATGGACAAATATACATATAGCAACAAATCCAATTTCAGAATTTGTCTCTTAACATGGATATACATCTCATTCAATCCAATCAAAAATTAGACTAAACATTAAAATCATATAATTCTTGATGGAAATTATTCTCACTGATGCATCATCAATTCGATTGTTAATGACCATCAACATTAAGGTAAGGTGGTAGAGAAATGAAACTTAGATTGCACAACAGTAAATACAATGGAAAACTCTGAAACATAATAATCATAGAGAGAAAACAAAATGCATATAGGAACGTCAGAATACAATGGCACTATACAGAAACGTCGAAAGCCAGAATCTTAATTCCTATATCAATGTCGACAAAGTATAGCACTGATAACACTATAGAGAAAGATGCATTCGTGACTCTAATTACAATGTCTTTCACGATCATATCAAACCGGATCGTATCAATCGAGTATTACTACAATATAATAAATTTATCAAAACAAAAATCAATATAAGAACTTCAGAATGCATTGACGTCAAAGTAGAATACCAAAAGCTAGAATCTCAGTTCCTAGATCGATATTGGCAACGTACAGCGCTGTAAACACTATGAAGACTAGTGCTTCAGAGACTCTAATTTGTTGCTTTACAATTACAACAAGAAATCAAACGAAAAATAAGAGATTGATTGAGAAACCAAAATAAGAGATGTTGGAAAATTGAAAGGCTCAGAGATATTAGTTATGAATTAATGAAAGAACTCAACAACATTGAGTCTTCATATTTTGATGGTATAACTTTAGTCATCATAGCCTGCAAAACTTGTAAAATGCAGAAGAAAAGAATCTAACAAAATACGAAATATGTGAAGAGATCTAATGCAAAGATGAGGATATCTTAGACAGAGAAAGAGAGAAGAAATCAAACATGATTGAATTGTCGTTAACATCTCACTTTGCCGTTAGCATCTCACTTTGCGTGAATTTAAGCATTGACGATCCGACAGAGAAGATACTCGAAGAAAAAACTCATGTAGGCTTTCGTAAAAATATATGTCAGTTGTATGAACATATTTTGGAACGACAAATCCCTCCATAAATTTGTTTCTAACCAAGTGACCATCAAACTCGGTATTTCACAAACTATAATTCACCCATTGTCAATCTCTAAGTGTTTCTAACCAAGTAAAAATATAAATCAGCAAGAATATAAGTCACCCATTGTAAACACAATAGGTTGTGTTTACAAATTAAAGCAAGAATATAATCACAAACTGAAGCAGCCATACTTCAATATTCTGCCTCAAACACAATAGGTTGTTTCTTAATTTGCAGGAGATTAATAAATCTCCTAAAACACAGCAAAACCAGTAAACGACTTCCTTGTATCAACACAAAAGGCCTAATCAGCATCACAATAACACTACAGTTTAAGTGAATTATGTATCCCATAAAACAATCCATAAGAAAGAATACAATTAATGTATTTCACCAATCTAAGAGCAATTTCCCAATGAGGTATCAAAAGATTATGCACAAATTGAATAAGATTTTGAACTAACATAAATAATATATGGTCAAGTAAAATCAAAATAAAATAAACACTCAATCAGCCTTATGTACTTTTCTAGATTAGTAAGAACAACTACATCAGTATCAGTAGTACAAAGTTTAAGACCCTTAATCATAGGTGCCTTAGAAGGTTTAACTCCCAATAAACCAACATCTTTAACTATATCTAGAGCATATTTCCTTTGATTAACATAAATTCTTTTATTTATTTTTGTAATTTCTAATCCTAAAAATATTTTGCTTCTTTCAAGGTTTTAATTGTGAACCACTTATGTAAACAGTCTTTCTATGACTAGATGAATTTCATATTTGATCCAGCAATCAATACACCATCCACATAATAGAACTTCATTCGTGAATACATCCCTCCACGTCGAAACCATGTGGTCCATCAAATAATTAGTAACCCATGTTCCAGCTCAGCCCGTAAAAAATATATAGCATAATTCACCTTGTCACTATCTTCGATTGTGAAATTTTTGAAAAAATGGTTCGCCCTCCTAACCCTATCGAATTAGTTCTATCAAATTTGTCTTGATCAATTATAGGATTCTTTAAAATAAGCTTCATGTTGTTTGTAGTCCTACTAATTTAAACTTTTATCTTTTGTTATAGTTGTTTGTTTGTTATATTTACATCTGATCGGCAAAATATTTCATCTCCATCTACGTTCTCTTTTCGTGCTGAAGTCAATGATGACGCTCCTTTGAGTTCTTCCTTGATTTTGTTGACATGTATGTTTCTTGATTCAATTTTTCTGTTAGATTTGCCAAAAATGGTGACTACATTGATGTCTTCAAGTTGAATTTCACATTATCTTGTTGTAGTGCTACGGTCTTGTGACAAAATTTTGGATTCGGTTAGATGTTGATGTTCTTGAATTTTTTATGTAACATGTCAATTTGATTTTCAACTATTTTTTCTTGATGCAGATTGACTAAATGTTGGCATTTGTTTCTATTTTGAGATCAACCTGAAAAATCAGGTAATAATAAAATTGGAGTGGTGGTTAGAGCCTCTTTCAATGTTTTAAATGCATTCTCTGCATTTTCAGTCCATTTAGATATACCCTTCTTGAGTTGAATACGAATCTTTGATAATACCCTGCCCATGAAAACTTTGATGCCTAAGAAATGACCTATATATTCTGTTAGATAAATCAGACCGGTTCAAACATACATAACTTAAACAAACTTTCCATGCAGGAACAAGGAACCGAACCGGAATCGGCTAAAGAAAACTAACCGGTCAAGCTACCAAACCGATCAAGAATACTTAGAACGTGACCGCACAAAGAAAGGATCAGCCAAAGCCTAAAACCGGAATCATCAAACAGCCGATCATTCACAAGGCAGAGATATAACCGGAAGAAGTCCGGCTACATTACTCATACCAAAAGCCACTCGGCTAAGTCAAGTGGCCGACCAGTACAAGAAGACAATTTGGGTATCTGTTGAGAATGATACCAAAGGAACAGACTGAATACTTCCATATCCATGCAAGTCTGAGGAAAGACTGTAGGCTGCAGAAAAACAGTACTACCGGATCCTTCCACTTCGGGATAAGCCAGAAAGGAAATCTTCCAAGTACAGACAACTGTCCAACAGACACTGCCTACATCGAGTAAAAGACAAACCCGGCAGGTTTGCCTTACAAACCGGAAGAACAGACCGGCAGGTCTGAGACACAATACAAGGTCTGAGGTTGACCATCAGGTCTGAGGAAATGACCGCAGGTCTGAACCTCTGAAACACTGAATCACTGCACATCTGCTCAGCCAATCAGATTCAAGGAAGTGAAATATGACCGTTGGCATATTTCACCTATAAAAGGAGGCAGTTGCAGAAGAGTAAATGCGGGACAATGTGGGACATCAAGAGACACACATTGAGATAACAAGCGCTAAGAGCATTTACTACAAGTGATAAGATTGTGCTGCTTTAGAAAGCGTAAGTGTTAAAAGTTAAAGTGTGTTTTACAATTTCGGTGTAAATTGTAAGAGTGTTATCGAGCAGGAAATAAGTCTCGATCGGTTTGTACTTGTATTCCTTAGTGAATATCCTTCTCGCGGTTTCGAGAGGAAGGGGTGACGTAGGAGCTTTATCTCCGAACATCCATAAAATCTGTCTTGTTATTTACTGTCTGCCGGTTTCATTACCTGATCGATTTATACCACTATAACCGACTTAATCCTATCCAAGCCGAACTTCTAGGTTACCGAAGCTGACCCATCAAACTTCAAACCTCCATTATACAATACCGTTTCTGCCTATCATACAAGCGTGCCGCTTCAACTTGAAAGCAAACCTCTTCCGCGCTTGAACCTAGTTCAAGGGTTTGTGACAGGTTGTGTAGTATTGAAACCCCGGTGTTAATCTTTAACCGGATTAGCCACCACCCTTCGAGTGTGAACCGCTAACCGATCTAACCCCCGATTCACCAGCGGCGATCTAGATCCTAACAATTGGTATCAGAGCAGTTAGTTTCAATACTCAAGCAAACATGTATCAAGATAGGCCTCCAATGCTAGAAGGTGATGACTTTGCCAACTAGAAGGCACGCATGCACCTGCACCTAGTCACCTTGGATGATGAAATGGAGTCCATTCTAATCGAAGGACCAATATTCATTGATAAAGACAGAAAGGAATGGACGGCTGAAGATAGGAGAAGGAACAATCTGGACAACCATTCTAGAAACCGGATCTCCAACAGTGTAGACAGAAACACATACTGCAAGATCAGAGACTACAAAACCGCGAAGGAGACATGGAACACGGTTATCCAGATCTTTGAAGGAAATGAAAGAACAAGGGAGAACAAAATAATGATGGCCACACAGAAGTTTGAAAGCATCAAAATAAAACCAGGAGAAACTATGAAGGAATACAGTGACCGGTTCACTGGTGTGTTAGATGAACTAGCAACTCTGGGCAAGAAGTATGAGAACAAAGAGGTAGTTATGAAAGCCTTGAGATCTCTTCCAAGTGCTTGGGACATAAAGACAATGGTAATGAGGGAATCAAAGAGCCTACGTAAGATGAAACTATACGATGTATTCGAAGATCTGAAGGCATACGAGTTCGAAATGAGATCTAGAACCGAAGAGGAAGTCTCGGCTTCAACATCAACCAGAGCACTAATCACATCTACAGAACCGGCTGCACCTGCTTCTGCACCTGCACCTATACCGATACCGGTCCCTGCACCCGCACCAATCAGAACCGCCGAACAGTTCACTGAGGATGCCATGGCAATGCTTGCACAGAAGTTTGGGAGATTCATGTAAAGGAGTCAACCGACAAACAACTACTATGGTGACAAATCCAATGTAAGATGCTATAACTGTAACTGTTTGGGACATTTTAAGTGGGAATGCAGGAAACCGAGGAGGGATACCCAGAAACCGGACTATCAGAATGACCGAAACAACTATCAACAAATCGGTGAAGGAAGTGAAGTACCGAAAGCACTGATAGCCGATGATGGAGGAAGTCTATGGGCTCATAGTGACAGTGACGATGAACTCACATGTCTCATGGCAAATGAGGAACAGGTATTTGACTCTCCCTGTGAGGAATTCACTAAAGATGAGTTATATAATGCATTGAATGACATGGTAGAAGAATATAAGAACCTACTAACCATGCTACCCAAGCACCTCAACATTAGAACCGATCCCATAGTACCCATTTCGACAGAACCAGAGGTAATCATCATAACTAAACCGGAAGTCATACAACCTGATGATACCCACACTTTAGAGATCGAATTAGATCCTAAGACCGAACAATCTAGTGAACCGACTAGAGAACTAACTGAGGAAGAGAATGCCCGACTTCAATATAAGATGGCCGCCTATAAGAGATCTAGTGATATAGTGAAGAACATGAATAAACACTACAGACATCCTCATTGTAAGCGTGGCCTGGGATACACAGGGAATAGCTCTAAAGACCGAAAAACCATAGAGAAAGCAAGGCTTACAAGAGGAAACCTTCCCTTTATAAAATTTCTTAAGAGCTCCTGGACCGCTGAAGATGAGGAGACCGCATATTATAGGGAAGAAAAGCTAAAATACGACTATGTTGGTCCAACCGAATCATGGCTTGACCTAGTGAAAAGAAAAGCCGAAATCCTCAGACATAAGAAAGCCTTTCCTGAACCACGTAGGTCAAACTATAGATCACCGAACCAAAGACCATCACCATTTAGGACATTTGAAGGAAAACCGAAATACACGAGACCGAGTGCCAAAAGGACAGTTCAAACCCTAGCAAAGAAAACCGTCCGGTTTATTAAGGTTTGGGTACCTAAGGGACTAATCGCATGTGGACCCAAGTAAATGTGGGTACCAAATAGTTGTAAATATGTACATTTTGTAGGATCCAAAGAAACGGCTAGGAAACTCGGAATGGTTCTTGGATAGCGGTTGCTCTAGGCACATGACCGGAAACAGCAAATTGATAACCGATATCAGAACAGTAACCGGTGCTTTAATCACTTTTGGTGACAACTCAAAAGGTAAAACTGTGGGTAAGGGTAAGATTGTCCATGGTAACCTAACTATTGATAATGTACTTCTAGTTGAAAATCTACGTTTTAATCTGCTTAGCATTAGTCAGATGTGTGATGCTGGATACACAGTAGAATTTCTTAAACATGCATGCTTAGTTAAGAACTCTCAAGGTATCGTACTACTGACCGGAAATAGGATAGGTAATATTTACAAGGTAGACTGGAAAACTAGAGTTGAATATCGTATATGCATGATAGCTAAGACTGATCAAACCTGGCTATGGCACAAGAGACTAAACCATCTAAACATGAAAACTTTAAACTACATTCGTGGTAAAAAGCTATTTGAAGGAATTCCTGACATAGTATTTAACCAGGATAAGGTTTGTTCAGCATGTCAAATGGGTAAACAAACTAGGTCATCTTTTAAGAGTAAAGGAAACATTCAATCTAGCCGATGTTTAGATCTGCTTCACATGGATTTATTTGGACCGATTCAGGTCATTAGCCTAGGAGGTATGCTTTACACCATGGTAGTTATTGATGATTATTCTAGATATACATGGGTAATATTTCTACCATCTAAACGTGAAACCGTATCAAACCTGATCACACTCCTTAAGCGCCTGCAAAATGAAAAATCAACTCGCATTAATAGCATTCGAAGTGATCGAGGTACCGAATTTACCAATAGTACATTAACTGCATATCTTGACGAATCCGGCATTAGACACGAGTTGTCTAGTGCTAGGACTCCTCAACAAAATGGCCTGGCCGAGAGAAGAAACCGGACTCTCAAGGAAGCCGCACGGTCCATGATAGCCGATTCCGGTATTGCTCAGAAATTTTGGGCTGAGGCTATCAACACTGCATGTTATACACAAAATCGGTCTTTAATAAACAAATTTCACAACAAAACACCGTATGAGGTTTACTTTAACAGGGTTCCCAAACTTAAGTACCTCAGGATTTTCGGTTGTAAGTGTTACATACACATAAATGGTAAAACCCAACTCACCGTTTTTGATGCAAAAACCGATACTGGCATCATGCTAGGATACTCAGCAGTAAGCAAAGCATATAGAGTTTATAATAATAGAACCGCAACCATGGAGGAAACAATTCACGTTGTTTTCGATGAATCGGTTGAAAGCAATACTGCCTCATACTTTGATCTACACAACATGTTGGAAAATAACGATATTCACTCTGATAGTGAAGATGAGACTCCAGTCTTCAGGCGGTTTGTCCATGACCAAATGGGTAACATTGAAACCCAGCCGGATCAAGCTGTTCCACAACAGAAAGCTGACACTTCGGTCCAATCCGAGGAAGTCGGTCGGTCTGACAATCTCGTTCAGCCTACCGACATGTCTAGCCTTGATCAAACAAACGGTAATTTGGTAGACATCCCTGAACTGAATCTCAGAAGAAACAGTAAACATCCTCTTGAGCAAATTATAGGTGACCCTTCAACACCTGTTCGAACTAGGGGTCAACTTCTGGAAGGATATTTTAACTCCGCCTTCATATCCCAGATTGAACCGAAAAGAATAGATGAAGCATTGTCAGATCCGGATTGGATCTTGGGAATGCAAGAAGAGCTAAACCAGTTCGAGAGTAGTAAGGTCTGGTACCTAGTCCCTAGACCGAAAGATCAATCGGTCATAGGAACAAGATGGGTATTCTGAAACAAACTCAATGAGGACGGTTTGGTCACAAGGAACAAAGCCAGATTAGTGGCTCAAGGCTACAAACAGGAAGAAGGCATTGATTTTGAAGAGTCATTGGCCCCTGTAGCCAGGATTGAAGCCATTAGGATTTTTCTGGCTTTTGCAGCTTTCAAAAACTTTAAAGTTTTTCAAATGGATGTTAAAAGTGCATTTCTGAACGGTGACCTACGTGAAGAAGTATATGTTGAACAACCACCCGGATTCAAAAGCGCTGCATTTCCAAACCATGTATACCGGCTAAATAAATCTTTATACGGTCTAAAGCAAGCACCTAGAGCCTGGTATGATACACTAACCGCATTTTTATTACAACATGATTTCACCATCGGTTCGGTGGATAAAACTTTGTTTAAATTTGAAAAGAAGGAACATATCCTACTTGTTCAGATCTATGTAGACGATATTATTTTTGGCTCAACCGATCCTAAGCTATGTGATAAGTTTTCAAAAATGATGACTGACAAGTTTGAAATGAGTATGATGGGAGAATTAAGTTTCTTCCTAGGTCTTCAGGTTAAACAACTCAAAGAAGGAACCTTCATTAGCCAACCTAAGTACACCAAGGAGCTACTAAAGAAGTTCGGGATGGACACCTGCTCCTCGGCGGCTACTCCAATGAGCTCATCCATTAAATTAGACAGGGATGATGAGGGCCAATCGATAGACCAGATTGCATACCGGGGCATGATCGGCTCCCTCCTATACTTGACAGCGAGTAGACCGGACATCTTGTTTGCAGTAGGTGTTTGTGGGAGATTCCAAGCAAATCCAAAACAATCTCACTACACAGCCGCAAAGAGAATACTGAAGTATCTGAAAGGCACACCTGATGTTGGTCTGTGGTATCCAAAGGACTCGTCCTTTAATCTAACAAGTTACTCAGATGCAGACTATGCAGGGTGTAAGATTAACAGAAAGAGCACCAGCGGAACATGTCAGTTCCTTGGTGACCGACTGGTGTCATGGCACTGCAAGAAACAGACATCTGTGGCCACATCAACCGCGGAAGCTGAATACTTGGCGGCCGGAAGTTGCTGTTCTCAACTCCTGTGGATCAAACAACAGCTGAAGGACTTCGGTGTCATAGCCGAAGAGTCCCCGATCTTCTGTGACAACACAAGTGCCATTGCAATCACCTACAACCCGGTTCTCCACTCCAGAACCAAGCATATCGACATAAGGCATCACTTCATCCGGGAGCATGTCACGCTAAAGCATATCCGGCTGGAATACGTACCGACCGATCAACAAGTAGCCGATATCTTCACAAAGCCGCTACAGGAAGCTAAGTTTTCTCAATTCAGGCTTACTCTCGGCCTAACCGACATTAGCCAAATCCTTCCAAAGGATGCTTAAAGGGAAACCGGTTCAGACAGACAAAACCGGTAATTCTTCCTAAGCTGTTGAATTTCGAATCTTCAGGGTGTCTATGGAAGAACCGCCCAGTTTATCAGATAGAGTAAACCGACCGGCTACTTGGTGCATGCACCAAATAACCGCATCGGGATGAACAATTGATACCTGACCGGTTCGGAAGCAGGCTACCCTAGATTATTTGAATTTCAAACAGAAGAGGAATAGTTATCAGGGATTAAGGATATCTGTTCTGCAACACCACCCTCTCAAAGTAAAACAGGTCGCGCCTAAAAAGACGTGAAGATCTTTTGATATCTTTCACAGTCCAGGCCTATGACCGACAACCTAGTCTGAAAAACCTGCCTATTTCATGCAACAACTTATATTCTGCGGTCAATAGACATTATCTCATTCAATACCTGGACAATAGGGTAGCCCCCAAACTAGTATTTAAGGGAAACACACATTCACTAAAACATTCACAAGACAAAACATATCCTCTCACTAAGCCAATCATGTCTCAGTTCCCAAACATTCTTCAAGTCGATTTTGAATCTTGCTCTAGTACCGAACACTATGAAGTGTATCGGATGATTAAGGCTCTGGAAGATACTGGCCTTCAGCATTTTCTGGACGATAAGCAAACTGTCTACCCTGAATCCATTCTGGAGTTTTACTACAATGCCAGAGTATTCAGGGGTACTCCTCATTTTGATACCCACATTCAATCCAAGGTTGGGGGTATTATCTTAGATTTCACCGAGCAGGACTTCGCTCGGTGCTTCAGTCTGCCCAAACAGGGGTTCACAGACCTCAACCCACCGGCCGACATTAAAGCTGAGGTCTCCCTCTCTCTTGCCCGGTCGGATGAGCCTGTTGATGATCATGGCTCTAAGTCACACTTGAGGGCTGAATATCAGGTCCTCAATGATGTAATAGGTAGGGGTATCTTTGGTAGGGATGTCACCAACACCTACTGCGCAGCGACTTTCAACATGATGGCGGCCATTGTCACCAGCACGCCGGTCAACTGGTCCCAGGTGCTATTCGACGTCCTCATCTGGATGGTCAGCATCCGGTCGGTCGGTCTCATTCCCCAAATAAGCAGCCTTCTCGTGGAACTTGGTGTCCCAACATGTCATGGCGAGGGTTTGAACCACGCCCAGGTGCTAACCAGAGAGATAACCGACTCATTCTATGATCGGTTTGAGAGAGCCTGGAGGAGGAGGAACTTCAATCGCCCCCGTGAAGTCAATCGCCGCGCACCTTAAGTCACTCCTTCTTGCATCCGGTCGTTTTGCAGTATGTACCGGGTGTATTCCTATCCAACTCAAGTTTGATCGTTTCGGCCTCTTCTATGTCTCTTTCGGATTTATTTTTGTCTTTCTTGATCTCATGTTTCCTTCATCGTTGTTCATGCAATTTTCGGCATTGTTTCTGTTATTTTTGGTTTCAATCTAATTAATCTCGGTTATGTTTAAATGCATTTAATGAGATTATCCTTAATTAATGAGATAATTCCCAACCACCTGCACATTTAAAATCCAACTAACCTGGTTACTTCCCAACTAATATCTACCTCGGGCTTTGCAATCTGCCGCTTCCCCATGCGCCTTGAAAAGGTAAAGATTCTCTTCCTTAATAAAACAAAACTGACCATCAATGCTAAGATTTTCCCTCCAAAACCGATCCTATATAAGGAGCCATCCTCTACCAATTTTATCACATCCGAAAGCACAAAATCACTTCTGATACTCTTGAATCTCGTCTCTCTCAATACCGACATCATGCCGAGCAGAACTCTGGGAAACTTCCTAAGCATTGATTTCAACTCTTGCATGGGCGAGAGGGACTGTACTACTAAGCAGAAACTCATGTATCACTCTCTCGCTGAAACCGGTCTTCAACCTTTTCTTGAAGAAGCCGGTCCTATTCTCCTAGACGATGTCAAGGCCTTCTTTCGAAGCGCCTGCATCAGGGGAAAGTACATCGTCTCTACTGTCAGAGACCATACATTCTGGATCGACGAGGTTGAATTTGCCTCACTATTCGGTCTACCCACTGAAGGTTTCTCTGACTTTCCGATTATACAGGACCTTGCGGGATTTGAAACCGCCCAATACCTGTCGGCCACCCCTTTTGCGGTGGAACACTTTGGGCCAAAAACCTAGCTTGCTAGTCACGGTCAGCTACTACTCGAAATCGTGACCCGGTCGATTCTGTGTCAATCACCGAATCAACGGTATTCTAGGAATACCTACAACATCATGACCCACATTCTTTGCGAATCGGCCATCAACTGGTCAACGGTTATATGGGAAAACCTAAAGAATATGGTGCTGACCAAGAAAGGTCTTGGGTATGCACCGCATATCAGCAAGCTGATTCTTGGGTACCGACCAGAGTTCGGACCGGGCACACCGGCTTCTTCCTCAAACATCCTTGACAAGGATTCGGCAATAGACCGAATCTGTAGAATGTCTTTTCAATAGGCTGTACTTTACATTATTTCTGTATGCCTATCTCTGTACCGAATCCTATGTCGGTTTCCTTTCTCTACTATCTCTTGAATTTTAATATCATTTCAGTTTAAATAACCGTGTCTTCTTAATTCTTTGAACATTTATCTAAGTAACCGGTTCACATCTTCAAACAATAACCGCGTTATTATCCGGTCACATAAAATCTGCTTAAAATAATCTGTTAACACTCTGATCACTCAAACTGACCGGTTAGACTTAGAAACCATATCATCAATCGGTCTCAGGAAGAAGAGTGCGTCATCAATGACATAAGCAAAGGCTTTTGGAGGGAGATTTCCCGCCCAAATCTGCCGCCCCCCTTTTTTGGTTTACCGCCCATAGTTTGGCGCACACGGTTTGACGCTCATTTTCATTTTGTAGGGAAAATTCCCGCCCATTATTGATGGGACGGTTGGGCTTCCAAACCGCATCTATAAAAGGGACTTTCGGTCATTTTATTTCATTCTCACGCGAATCTGCTTTCTCTCTCTAAGCTCTCTCACTCTCTGAAGCGGTTATCTCTCACATTCTCAAATTCTTTAACATGGGGCGTGATTCGGCTTTGTTCAGACTCTATTCTCATGTGGATTTCGAGGAAATCCGGTTGAATGGTACGCTCGAGGCGAAGGAAGTTATTGACCGGGTAATCAAAACCGGTCTGGAATATTTCCTCGGCGGTCCTCATGTTATATACAAGGATGCGGTCGAAGAGTTCTTCAAAACTGCAACCATCTCCTACGACAAGATCACCGCGACTGTATGCGGTTCTGATATAGTGCTCACCGAAGCATTGGTGGCCGAGAGCCTGCGTCTTCCGACAACCGGCCAGGATGCAACGGCAGAAATAGAGCAGGACACCTTTGAGGCGGCTTGCCAGATCTTATCGGCAACTAATGAGCCGATCAAAACATCCGGGAACAAACAAATGTTGAAGCCGGAGTATATCCCGGTATGTGACATCTTCGCAAGGGCGATTCTGGCGAGGGGAGGAAACCTCAGCAACCTCACAAGAGACAAAATCAAGATGCTAATCGGTCTGATGGAGGGAAGAGAGGTCAACTAGGCAAGATCGGTATTCAGTAACCTAATGGACATGGTGAAACCAGATTCAAACCGGTCGTGGGGATACGCCGTTCCTCTCGGTAAGATCTTCCTTCACCTAAATCTCGACCTCGGTCCCGGCGTCGCTGTAGCAGAACGTTGCCTCATCAGATCAAGGCAATTCCTTGAAAGGACGCAGCGGCCCCCGGCTCCACAGGTGGCCGAAAGAAGAAAAACCGCCAAGAAAGCTGCCCCAGTCAAAGCGAAGGCCGAAGGCAAAGGAAAAGAGCAGGTAATTTTCTCAGAACCACCACAGCACATAGAAGATGAGGAGTGGGCCTCTGAGAGAACAGACACGGAGAAGACCGAGGATGATAGAACAGTCAATGAAGACGGTTCGGCCCAGAGTCCTAATGTTGCCGCACCAAACACCAACCCTGAGACCACCGAGGGTGGAGAAGAGGTTGATAAAGAAGCCGATGATGAAGGCGACGACACAGAGAGGGAGGAGGCCGAAGAAGCAGAGGCCGAAAGGATAGCTGGGAAACTCCTTCAAGGCATCAGAAGAAGAGCTGAGTCGGTTGAAGAACTATACCTGGAGTGGCACGAGCACCGGTTTGATACACCGTATAGACAAATCCTACCGGGCCACACAGATGAGCAATGCATAAACAGACTGGAGGAAGTGGAGGACCTGATGATGAACATTACAAACTCCAACACACTCCAAGAGGTACAACACCGAACTTGTCTCTTGTTACCGAAGGTTCAACTTCGGAAACTAACGACAAAAATCCGGAAAATTACGGAGGAGCTCAACAAGATGGAATCGGTGGACACCGTAGCGCCGCGGGTGTTAGCAAGGCTTGAAAAAGCCAAAGGGGAACTAATTCAAGAAGTCGAGCGGCTGGAAGCCATATGCAGCCGAATGCAGGTACCGGTATATACTTCTCCCAAGATCGAAAGGTTTCCAGCTAACTGCCCAACACCTCCAAGGGAGAATGCGGAACCGATAGAATCCAGTGAAGGAGCCGAACCAAATCTCACCGAGCAATCTCCTCCCCCACAGCCGGAAGTCCCTGTTTCAGACTTTACTAAAGAGTGGGTTGAGGACCGACTTCAAAAGCTTGAAGCATCCACATCGGAACGGATTGATGACCGTATCCAAGAGTTCGATGACAAAGCGGTTCAACCATTCAAAAACAGACAACAAAGAATATTGGACTCGGCCCTCAAGTTCGCCGACGTCACAAGGCATCTTCTGGAGAGAAATCAAGAACGATTCTCGGAACTTGGCGAAGGTCTGCAGGAAGAGGCGGTTCAGCGCGATAAATTTGTTCAGCGAACTGCAATTCTGGAGGACGTAACCTCCGATTTAAAGAAAGATTTCGACCGGCTTGAGAGAGATACAGATCAACGGTTGACTGCGATGAGTGTTGATCTGGTCGGCACGACACTTGACCGGGTCTCCAAACTCGAGAAGACAAATATTGGTCTCGTGGCCGAAGTGAAGGCGCTTTCCGAACAAATGGCCGAAATTCTAAGGGCTAAGGTGAACGCGGTCGCCGCGGCTGTAGCGGCTGATGCTCAAGTAGCTAAAAGGATCCAGGATGCGCTGGATGCCGAAATGAGTAAAGAAAAGGAGGCACCGCGTCCCACTCCACTCATCGAAGAAGAAGCAGAGGCCGAGCGACTTCGAATTGCAGAGGCTAAGTACCCAGGGTTTGCTGAGAAAGTAGCCGCTCAGGCTGCGGAGGATGCCGCACGGTTGGAAAGGGAAGCACGGAGGCTGGACGGCTTCGCCGAAGAAAACAAGAAGAAGAAGGCGGTCGCCTCCGCCTCAGCGCCGAAAAAGCGGAAGAGGGAGGCTCCTAAGAAGGAGGCCCTTAAGAAGGTTCAAATTGCCGAGCTGCTCAGAGAGGTCTCTAAACCGGTCATCCCGAGTGCATCGCAGCAGGCCGACCAAATCGAAGATGAAGTCGAAGAGCAACTGCGGTCCCAGTCTACAAGACGACGATCTTCCGAACCGACCGGTCAACAGCAACCGAAGAAAAAGAAGAGCCTATATGACTTCACGGACTCTGATTAGGGACTATCTTTCCTTAAGTGCTTTTATATATATTTTGTCTCTTTCGGTTATCTATATATATATATAAAGTTACTTTTTGAAACCGGCCAACTTTTGCATTACTACTTTGTTTTGATAATTTTAAATAAAATAATCAAAAAGGGAGAAATTGATGAGATAAAAGATAAAGACTCTTCCAAAATTTTTCTCAAAATTTTTCGAAAAATTCTCCTAAGTCAGTTTTCAAAAATCCGGCCAAACAAAACAACCGGCCTACGGTTGCAAACTTACATGATTTTGATAATTTTAAATAAAATAATCAAAAAGGGAGAAATTGTTAGATAAATCAGACCGGTTCAAACATACCTAACTTAAACAAACTTTCCATGCAGGAACAAGGAACCGAACCGGAACCGGCTAAAGAAAACTAACCGGTCAAGCTACCAAACCGATCAAGAATACTTAGAACGTGACCGCACAAAGAAAGGATCAGCCAAAGCCTAAAACCGGAATCATCAAACAGCCGATCATTCACAAGGCAGAGAAATAACCGGAAGAAGTCCGGCTACATTACTCATACCAAAAGCCACTCGGCTAAGTCAAGCGGCCGACCAGTACAAGAAGACAATTTGGGTATCTGTTGAGAATGATACCAAAGGAACAGACTGAATACTTCCATATCCATGCATGTCTGAGGAAAGACTGTAGGCTGCAGAAAAATAGTACTACCAGATCCTTCCACTTAGGGATAAGCCAGAAAGGAAATCTTCCAAGTACAGACAATTGTCCAACAGACAGTGCCTACATCGAGTAAAAGACAAACCCGGCAGGTTTGCCTTACAAACCGGAAGAACAGACCGGCAGGTCTGAGACACAATACCAGGTCTGAGGTTGACTATCAGGTCTGAGGAAATGACCACAGGTCTGAACCTCTGAAACACTGAATCACTGCACATCTGCTCAGCCAATCAGATTCAAGGAAGTGAAATATGACCGTTGGCATATTTCACCTATAAAAGGAGGCAGTTTCAGAAGAGTAAATGCGGGACAATGTGGGACATCAAGAGACACACATTGAGATAACAAGCGCTAAGAGCATTTACTACAAGTGATAAGATTGTGCTGCTTTAGAAAGCCTAAGTGTTAAAAGTTAAAGTGTGTTTTACAATTTCGGTGTAAATTGTAAGAGTGTTATCGAGCAGGAAATAAGTCTCGATCGGTTTGTACTTGTATTCCTTAGTGAATATCCTTCTCGCGGTTTCGAGAGGAAGGGGTGACGTAGGAGCTTTATCTCCGAACATCCATAAAATCTGTCTTGTTATTTACTGTCTGCCGGTTTCATTACCTGACTGATTTATACCACTATAACCGACTTAATCCTATCCAAGCCGAACTTCTAGGTTACCGAAGCCGACCCATCAAACTTCAAACCTCCATTATACAATACCGTTTCTGCCTATCATACAAGCGTGCCGCTTCAACTTGAAAGCAAACCTCTTCCGCGCTTGAACCTAGTTCAAGGGTTTGTGACAGGTTGTGTAGTATTGAAACCCCGGTGTTAATCTCTAACCGGATTAACCACCACCCTTCGAGTGTGAACCGCTAACCGGTCCAACCCCCGGTTCACCAGCGGCGATCTAGATCCTAACATATTCCTACTTCTTTAATCCTAATAAGCATTTAATCACTTACCAATAGACTGTTTTTTAGAATGTTTAAAACATCCTCAATATGCCTTGGTTGTTCTTCCATATTAGAACTATGTATAAGAATATCTTAAAAATACTAATAAAATCATTTCTTAGCCATTTTAGAAAATATTTAATAATATTAATTGCTTAGGCCTTGTTTGGATTCAGGTTATTTAACAAATATGATTGGTGGTGATTTTGAGAAGGTATAGATTTTTTTGGTAAATGACTTAATAAAGTATTAGTATATAATGATAAAATAATAATTATTTGGTATCAAATTATTAAAACACTGCTATTGAGAATACTTTATTTCTGTCTATTCTCTTAGTTGTTTAGTCTTAAAAATAATTTGATAAACCTATTTTGTTACCCCGCATGTATAGAAACACAAAATCTCAAATAGAATGAAACCGCACTTATAAATGTTGGTTTTATAGTGATTGATATTTGTATGGCTTGAAATTTTGGAATTAGAGGTATTGAGTTTCAAATTACAGAAGTATTATGTTAGAGAATACTTAATTTCTGCATATTCTCTTGAATAGTTGATCTATTTTTTTCAAAAGTAATATTATATACTTAATTGGTTGTTTTTTGTTGCAATTACAAACACAAAGAATATTTCGAATAATATGGGGAATGGGGTGATATCACTTAATTAAGGTTGGCTCTATAGTATTTTGATTTTGTTTTATAGAATTATAACACTATGGTTGAGAATACATCATTTCTGCATATTCTCGTTCTTAGTTGTTTTAATCTTTAAAATAATTTGTTAAAAATATTTTGTTGTCCTCATAGAATCACAAAAAAACTTCAAAAAGAATGGAAACAATATAACTTACTAATGTTGGTTTATAGTGATGGGTATTTTCATGCCTTGTGATTTTGAACTTTAGAGAAATATTCAGTTTCAAATGATAGAAGTGTATTATGTTAGAGAATACTTCATTTCTACCTATTTTCTTGACTAGTTGGTCTATCTTTTTGAAAATTAATTTTATAAATATATTTTGTTGTCCTTTGCGAGTACAGACACAAAAACATCATTTAAAAAAACATGGGGCGATATAACTTTAAAAGTTGACTCGATAGTATTTGATTTTGTGATGAAGTATCAAATGATTGAAAATTGTGTTTGAGAATACTTCATTTATTTATATTCTTTTACCTAGTTGTTTAAGTCTTTTAAAAATAAATTGACAAGTCTATTTTGTTGACCTTTATGGATAAAACTACAAAGAAAAGTTCAAAAGGAATTGGAGCATTTTACTAATGTAAGTTGTCTAGTTATGATATTTTTGTGGCTTTTTTACTTGTGATTTGAGAAATATAATCAATTTTGTAATTAAAAAACATCATGTTTGAGAATACTTCATTTCATTTATGCATATTCTCATAATAGTTGACCCTTATGGATAAAACCACAAAGAAAAGTCAAAAGAAATTGGGACATTTTACTAATGTTAATTGTCTAGTTATGAGATTTTCGTGGCTTTCGATTGGTGACTTGAGAAATATAATCAAGTTTGCAATTAAAGGAATACTATGTTTGAGAAACTTCATTTCATTTATGCATATTCTCAGACTAGTTGACCCTTATAGATAAAACCACAAAGAAAAAGTTCAAAAGAAATTGGGGCATTCTACTAATGTTAGTTATCTAGTTATGAGATTTTCGTGGCTTTCTATTTGTGACTCGAGAAATATAATTAAACTTGTAATTTAAGAAAAACTATGTTTGAGAATACTTCATTTCATTTATGCATATTCTCAAACTAGTTGACCCTTATGGATAAAACCACAAAGAAAAGTTGAAAAGGAATTGGGGCATTTTACTAATGTTAATTGTCTAGTTATGAGATTTTCGTGGCTTTCGATTTTTTTACTTGAGAAATATAATCAAGTTTTCAATTAAAGAAAATTATGTTTAAGAATACTTCATTTCATTTATGCATATTCTCAAACTAGTTGACCCTTATGGATAAAACCACAAAGAAAAGTTCAAAAGGAATTGGGGCATTTTACTAATGTTAGTTGTATGATATTTTCGTTGCTTTCGATTTATGACTTGAGAAATATAATTAAACTTGCAATTTAAGAAACATTATGTTTGAGAATACTTCATTTCATTTATTCATATTCTAAAAATAATTTATCCACTTTTTTCATAATTAATTTGTTAAGCCTATTTTGCTGTCCGATATTAAACACAAAAAAATATTTTGAAAATTATGAGACAACATCACTTAATTAAGTGGTTCTATAATATTGAGATTTTAAATTTGTGAAATATATTAAATATCAAATGATTTAACTCACTGTATTTCAGAATAATTCATTTATACTTATTATCTTTGTTTATTATAAACTTAAATTGTGATTTTGGACTTAAAAAATATTAAGTATTAAATGATTAAATTATTAAGGTTGAGGATACTTTATTTATGCATATTCTCTTGTTTAGTTTCTTTTGTCATAAAAATAATATAATTAATATATTTTGTTGACTGCGTGGATAGAAACACAAAATTACAAAAATAATAAAAATAATATCATTTATTAATGTTGGTTTTATAGTTTATATTTTCGTGAATTGTATTGGTTTTGGAATTAGAAATATTTTTGGGTTGCTTGAAATTTGAGAAATAGAAATATAGTTTTAGTTTGAAATTATAGAAATATTTCATTTTTCTGCATATAATCTTAATTATTTGGTTTACTCTTTTATAAGAAAATCATATAAGCTTATTTTATTGTCATTGCGGTGAAAAAAACAAATGAGGCGGTTTCACTCATTATGTTGCCTTTATAAATTAAAATTTTGGACATAGAAAAATGTTGAATATAAAATTATTGAAAAAATGTTCGACAAAATTTTATATATGCGTAATCTCTTTTCAATAACGGCTCCTGACAATGAAGTTTCTCTCTTCACTGGACGATTCTAGGGGCCGATTTTGTCGCGAGGGCAATCTGAAAATCATTAATGTTTCTCGTAATAACAGAATTATAAAGGATCCGAGATCCAGGATAAATGATGTCAATCAAGGTATGATTTCTATGCAGCAATAATCTTGGTATAGACCATACTTATGGTAATGAGAATCCCCTGACATTAAGGTAGATAAGACAAAAACTAGTGTGGAAAAACTTTTATCTAAATATTAAAATAGATACGATTGTACAAAATAATGTTGTTACTGTTGTCATACAAATTATATCTTCAATATAGCTGTTGGAGTTTGTCCCATTGGGGTAGCAATTATCTAAATGCAAGTGTGAATGCTAAAGAAAGTGCTAGTCAGATCGTCTGTAATGGTTAAGGTACCACGCTAACGAAAGCAACCTGAGCAGAACTTGAACAATGAGAATCTTCAAGACAATTATGAAATAATAATGGCTAGTCTAAGCTTTCTACTTACAGCTGGAAGATGTTTGGATGACACTACTATTAGAACTAGTCTACCATGTGTATCGACTTGTTCTGCTTGACTCTTCGTTCTAAAAAATGTTAAATGTAAACAAACTCCATTAACATGCAAGGAGAGAGAATTATAATAGAAGATAAGGAATAGAGACGGGACAGATTGAATAAGAAATGGGGAGCAAAAGAACGGAGGTGCTGAGCCCCATTCCATTAGGAAGAAATAAAAAATTATTACGGTTTGTTATTGTTTTTGTTGTCATTTGGATATATCTTTGTTTTGTTGATGACTCTTTTATCTCAAGGCAAAAGTTGTCTTGTCTTGATTGCCTTGTATCTCTTTTCCTTTTTGGGTTTTATTAAATGACAATAAGTCATTTCCCAAAACAAACAAAAATTCATAAATTATTACATCATATTTTCCTTATCTATTTATACTATTCATGTATGGACACTCATAAACAATTAGTAACTACTTCTATAATCTTTTACACTACTAACAACTTTTATAATCTTCTATGAGGCTGAATCTTTCGTGTATATGCATTGTTGACTTCATTTACCTTCCCGGGTCACAAAATTTGTCTTTCCCCTATTGTACATTATGGTATAATTGAATCTCTAACTTTGATAACCATGTTTGTTGTGATATTTTTCTTCATCAGAACTTTTTATTTTTCTCATATATAGAAAAACATAAATGTCTCTTAGCTAGTGAGCTGCTCAGATATGCTATGGTTATTCCTTTCTACATCAATACCGTGTTAATGCTGGCATTTGTTTCTATTTTGAGATCAATCGAAAATCAGGTAATACTAATATCGGAGTGGTAATTTGAGCCTCTTTTAAAGTTTAAATGTCTTCTCTGCGTCTTCAGTTCATTTAAACATACCATTTTTGAGTAAATTTATGTAATGATTTGTTAAGAGTTCCAAAGTTGCATACGAATATTCGATAATACCCTGCCCAAGAAAGCCTCTTAATGCTTTGATGCCCAAAAAATGACCTAGATATTCCTGCTTCTTTAATTCAAATAAGCATTTTGATCGCTTTACCAATTGACTATTTTATAGAATGTTCAAATCATCCTCAATATACCTTGTTATGTAGTTCCATATTAGAACTGTATATAAGAATATCATAAAAATTACTAATAAAAGCTTCTTTATTAGAGCAAGGGTTGTCTTGTCTGGATTGAACTCTTGTATCTCTTTAAGGTTTTAGTAAATGACAATAAGTCATTTTCCAAAAAAAGAAAACATAAATTATTACATTATATTTTTCTATCTATTTATACTACTCATAAATAGACGGTTGATTATCTAACTATCTATGAACTGCTAACAACTTTAATTAGTACTACTTCTATAATCTTTTACAGTACTAACAACTTTTATAATCTCTTATGAGGCTGAATCTCTCGTGTTTATGCATTGCTGAATTTATGTACCTTCCTAGGTCACAACATTTGTCTTTCCCCTATTGTACATTATGATATAATTAAATTCCAATAACTTTGATAACCATGTTTGTTGAAGGACTATAGTAATATTTTTCTTCATCATAACATTTTATCCTGATAATGAAAATGCTTAACATAAAGGTAATATCTTCACTTAGATACTGCCAACAATTTATTCTCATATGTATAAAAACATAAATGTCTCTTAGATAGTGATTTTCTCAGATATGCGATGGGTATTTCTTTCTACATTAATACCACGCCAATGCAGGCATCTGTTTCTATTTTGAGATCAACCGAAAATCAGGTAATACTAATATCGGAGTGGTAGTTAAAGCCTCTTCCAAAGTTTTAAATATCTTGTCTGCGTCTTCAGTCCATTTCAACATATCATTCTTGTGTAAATCCATGTAATGGTTTGTTAATAGTTCCAAAGTTGCATAAGAATCTTCGATAATGACCTGTCCAAGAAATAACCTAGATATTCCTGCTTCATTAATCCAAATAAGCATTTTGATCATTTTACCAATAGACTAATTTTTTTAGAATTTTCATAACTTCATCAAAATACCTTAGATGTAATTCCATAATAGAACTGTATAAAATAATATCAGAAAAAAATACTAATAAAATATTTTCTTAGCCATTCTCGAAAATATTTCAATTATTAATACTTAGAATGTTGCAGGTACATTTGATAATTGAATTCATATAATCTAGAATGAGTTCTGAAAATAGTGTTGTGAATGTCCTCTTCTCTGACCCTTATTTGATGATAATTCACACTTAAGTCGAGGTTGATGAAAAATGTTGCTTCATAAAGCTGATACAGTAACACGTCCACTACATGTATATGGTACTTATCCTTAATTGTGATTTCATTTAGTTGCATGTAGTCTACACAAAACATCCATATTCCATCATTTTTCTTAACTAAGATAACAGGATAAACAAATAAAGGGATAAAGGTATAGTCTCAGATTTGGTGGAATCATTTGAGATTAATAGAATGACCAGGGATAAAGGTATAGTCTTTGATTGTGAAATTTCCGAAAAACTGGTACGCCCTCCTAACCCCTGTCGAATTAGTTCCATCAAACCTGTCTTGATCAATTCTAGGATTCTTTAAAATAAGCTTATTGTTGTTTGTGTGCCTACTAATTTAAATTATGTCTTCTGTTATTGTGTTATTGTTGGTTGCTGTTTGTTAGATTTACATCTGGTCGGCAAAATATTTCATCTCCATCTACGTTCTCTTTTCGGACTGAAGTCGATGATGACGCTCATTTTAGTTCTATCTTGATTTTGATGACATGTATGTTTCTTGATTCAATTTTGTTTCTAGATTTGCCAAAAATTATGACTGCATTGATTCTAGTCTTCAAGTTGAGTGTTGTTGTTCTCTCGTTGTATCTTATTGTATGAAATCGAAATGTTTCACAATATCTTGTTTCAGTGTTACAATCTTGTGACACAATTTTGAATTCGGTTAGATGTTGATATTTTGAATCTTTTATGTAACATGTCAAATTTATTTGCAACCGTTGTATCTTGAATTTTTTGAATTAAGTAGGATGACTGAATGCTGACATCTTTTTCTATTTTGAGATCAACCTGAAAAATCAGGTAATAATAAAATTGGAGTGGTGGTTCGAGCTCCTTTCAATGTTTTAAAATCAGGTAATATTTCATTTCTACATATTTTCTTGACTAGTTGGTCAATCTTTGCAAAAAGTAATATTATAAATCTATTTAGTCGTCTTTTATGAGTATAGACACAAAAAGAACATTTCAAAAACATGAGGAGATATAACTTAAAAGGTTGACTCGATAGTATTTTATTTTGTGCTTAAGTATCAAATTATCTTAGCTGTGTTTGAGGATTCTTCATTTCTGTATATTATTTTACCAAGTTATTTTAGTTCTTAAAAATAATTTGATAAGTCTATTTTTTTTACCCTTATGGATAAAACCACAAAGAAAAAAGTTCAAAAGAAATTGGGGCAATTTACTAATGTTATTTGTCTAGTTATGAATTTTCATGGCTTTTGTGACTTTCGATTTGTGACTTAAAAATATAATCAAACTTGCAATTACAGAAACACTATGTTTGAGAATATTTCATTTCATTTATCCACATTCTCATAATAGTTGACCCTTATGGATAAAACCACAAAGAAATGGTTTAAAAGGAATTGGGGAATTTTAATAATGTTAGTTGTCTATTTATGAGATTTTTGTGGCTTTCGATTTGTGACTTGAGAAATATAATCAAGTTTTTAATTAAAATAACAATATGTTTGAGAATACTTCATTTCATATATGCATATTCTCATAATAGTTGACCCTTATAGATAAACCACAAAGAAAAGTTCAAAAGAAATCGGAGCATTTTACTAATGTTAGTTGTCTAGTTATGAGATTTTCGTGGCTATCGAGTTGTGACTTGAGAAATATAATCAAGTTTGTAATTAAAGAAACACTATGTTTGAGAATACTTCATCATATATGCATATTCTCATAATAGTTGACCCTTATGGATAAAACTACAAAGAAAAGTTCAAAAGAAATTGGGGTATTTTACTAAGGTTAGTTGTCTAGTTATGAGATTTTCGTGGCTTTCGATTTGTGAATTGAGAAATATAATCAAATTTGCAATTAAAGAAAATTATGTTTGAGAATACTTCATTTCATTTATGCATATTCTCAGACTAGTTGACCCTTATGTTAAAATCAAACACTAGTATGAATGAAATCTTGATTGGATTAGTCATTTCGTTTAGTATTGTTTAAAGTTGAATTTCCTTGTGTAATATTGAGGGGATTCTTTAGAATTAGGTAGGTAAGTTAGTGCACATTTATTTGCATATGCAAAATGAGGTTTCTTCAAACTCTCAATAGTATTATTTATTATGCATTGTAGCAGCGGTGGCTTAATTGTTTGGTTTCGAGTAAAATGAGGTTAGATCCGATAATTACACAGTTCCAGTCTGTAAGGAGTGGACCAAGAAGGTCAATGGTGATTTTACATACTTGTGTGTAGGCTCAAGATTTTTTTGAAGATAGAGAAAACTGAACAAATTATGCAATACATGAAAACTTGTCTTTCCTGATCCTACCTAGTAGCAGCATTCTTTTATGGATAAAGGGCTAACTATGGAGAATTTTTGACTTCTTCAGACTATTTGTCAGAGTAGAATTCATTTTTGGAATTTATATGGAACATACGGGTGGACATGCTTGAAGAGTTTCACTAGATTAGGAGACTGCTTCTTTGTGATAGTTTATTATTAACATCTATCTACATATTGATTGAGATCTCAATAGTTACTAGGGTTGCTTTTCTAAAATGGTCATTATGACTCAAGTGTTTGCTATTCAAGACTTTGAGAAACCTAATGATCTGCATAATAATTTAAAATGCTATATATAACATGCAAAACTTATGAGCATAATAATAATATTTCAATGAGAGGAAAACCATAATCCAAACAAAATTTCAGTTGATTCCTTAAAAGACTTAATACAACAAGCCCCAATGCTCAAAAGTATCATAAACTAATACTACTTGATAAATCAATCAGTTTCATTTCCAAATCCAAATCTACATTTCATTTTGCTTTGGAGCTTCTTCTATATGGCTTCAAATTCCTCGTCAGTAGGTTCTGATTCCACTTTGCTCCCACCACCACCATATTTTGCAAATAAAGAATCAAACTTACCTTTCCTCTCATTCCTTTTATGAGTTATCATAGCATTCATCTAGTGAATCTGAAATACATTGATCATAAATCAATTTTTGAGCACTTGAATGAATTTTAAATTATTTTGAATCAGCTGAGTAGTATGATGATAAATTTTGATGATGAGGTACAAGTTGAGAGACACTTATTATCACTCTCAGCAACTCAACACCAAATGGTAAAGTCAACATGACATTTGTCACCGGTTCCTTATTTGATGAGGAGAATCGAAAGGGGGATAAACCCTCTAAGTCTAATATATTGGTGACTGATAGAGGAAGATCAAATAATAATAGAAGTGGTTCGAGTAGGAGCAAGTCTAGAGCTCCAAAGAAGGATGATGTTTGCCATTACTGCGTCAAAATGGGTCATTGGAAAAACGAGGGCTGGAAATTTAAAAATGATAAAACAAAGGGTACGGTGAAGCCCAGAGAAAAGAAAGAACAAAGTGTAGATACATCTACTTATGATTCAGATGGTGAACTGACATGTGCTTCTAACTGACAAAACTCATGTCTTAGCACATCTTCAAATGAAATAGAATCAATTGTTGACACAGGTGCCTCATTCCATATTACTCCACACAAATGTTACGTACAGTCCTACAAAGTTGGTGATTATGATGAGGTTCACATGGGTAACAGTGGTGTGTCCAAAGTAGTTGGTCTTGGTGATGTTAGAATCGAGACAAACATGAGTTGTTTCCTGACATTGAGAGATGTAAGACATGTCCTGATTTAAGAATGAATTTGATTTCCACATGTAAGCTCGATGATGGAGGCTACCATAATGTTTTCAGTAGTATAGCATGGAAGATAATAAATGGTTATTTGGTTGTTGCATGAGGTAAGAAATAGTGTTCTTTATACAAGACAAATTTGAAAATTGTCTATGATTCAGCATATTATGTCGTGATGGAGTCATCTTCTGAGTTGTGACACAAAAGACTATGTCACATTAGTGAAAATTGGCTGAATGTTTTGATTAAGATGAATGAGTTTCTGAATCTCAAGGATGCTCATCTTGAAAATTGTGAGCATTGCTTGAAAGGTAAGCAGAAGAGAGTCTCCTTAGTAAGTCGAAAGTGCAACTGAAAAAGAATGTCCTTGAGTTGGTCCATACTGATGTTTGTGGTCCTATGAAGATTAAATTCATAGGTGGTGCTTCTTATTTTGTAACTTTCATAGAAGATGCATCTAGAATATTTAGGCTTATGCTATAAAGTCCAATGATGAGGTTACAGCAAAGTTCGAGGTCTTTCACAGACTGGTTGAAAAAGAGACAAATAGAAAACTGATGAGGGTGCAGTCAGATAATGGTGTAAGTACATAGGTTCATTTGATGATTATTGCAAAGAGTAGGATATTCAACATGAACAAATTGTGATCAAGATTTCACAACAAAATGGAGTGGCAGAGAGGATGAACAGAACAATGTTAAAACGGATAAGGAGTATGCTCTCCCATGCTAGGTTGGCTAAGCATTTTTAGGCTGAAGTCATGAGCACTACAGTGTATGTTATCAACCGTTCTCCCTCAAAGTCATTAAATAATAAGTGTACATAAAGTGTTTGGTCAGGTAAAGATGTTAATTATGACTATTTACGTGTTTTTTGTTGCAGACCCTTTGTGCATGTTCTAAAAGATGAGAGGTCTAAGCTAGATGCAAAAATCAAGCAATGCATTTTTTGTCATGGTAATGAAAAGTGGGGATACATGTGTTATGACCAGTTGACCCAGTAGACTATTGAGAATTTTGAAGATGGTGAAAAATCGTTCATCGAGAGAATAGTATCTCAGCTCAATAATTATATTATACTCACATTTTTCTCGAGCCTCAAGTGAGATGAGCAACTAAAATAGTTGCACATTTCTTGTATTTTCTATTCATTCTTGGGAGACATTGTCTTGTTTATTTTCAAGTGTGTATCCAATGGACAAGCAACTGGTTTTGACTTGTCCATACATAATCCTTTTATAATCTTCTCAATATATCTCTATTGAGACAGCCATAGATTTTTTTTCACCCAATCATGAATGACATGCATTCCAAAAATTTGTCTTGTTTGACCCAAGTCTTTCATCTCAAAAGACTTGACTAAATCATTTTTCAACTTGGCAGTCTTGAGCTTGTCTCTCCCTACAATAAGAATATCATCAATATATAGGAGAAGTATAATAAAATCATTAGAAACAAACTTTTGCACGAAGACACAGTGATCTTTAGACGTCTTCATGTACCAATTGATGGTCATGAACGACTCAAACTTAAGATATCACTGCCTTGGTGCTTGCTTCAAACCGTACAGACTTTTGACAAGTTTGCACACCTTGCATTCCTCGCCTTTTTTATTGTAACCTTCAGGTTGCTCCATATAAACATCTTCATACAAATCACCGTAGAGAAATGTAGTCTTGACATCAAGCTGTTCAACCTCAAGATTCATACAAGCAGCTAGACCTAACATAGCCTAGCCTTATACACCCATTTATTTTGTAATACTTTTATGTTCTTTGGTTTTCAATCAGTTCATATGTGTCATTTTTCAGCAATGACTTCATCTCTTTCTTCATGGCAGTTAGTCATTCTTCCTTATGAGCATCCTCAAAAGTCTCCTTATATCATATAGGCTCCCCACAAGACTCCTAAGTAGACCTCTTAAGTCCCTCTGTTTGTTGATTCTATTGATTTACATCTTCTTGTTGAACTTCAAAATCATCCTCAATATTATCACCAAGATCAGTTTCTATATCATTTTTATGGCTTATAGCTTGACCCTAAGGAACATCATCATTATCTGAGTCTGAAGCTACATATGGTCTTTTCTACTCAACATGATGAGACAACTCAATACCAGAAAGATCACGGCGTTACACGGCTCTAACTCGAAATTTAAGTGGGTATAATATAATTTCGGACATAAAAAAATTAAGAAAGAAACTGAAACATGAAACAAGATTATTGATGATAAATCTGAATTGAGTGGATTAAATCTTCTTCGTTAATGATTGTTGATCAATTCTGGCATTTGAAGTTGTCTGGCGATATATGATAGTTTGAAATTCAATTTGTAATATTTCATCACTTTAAGACCAAGACAATTATTCTTGTCTATCTTTTCCGCCGAAACAGAGATGGTATCGCGAAGGCTTCAAATCCTTGTCTCTTTCTCTACAACAATAGCAAACTCTATGCGATATTAGTCCTTCTTGAAGTTCGGTGAGAAATGTATAGTCAAATTTCGGATATTAATTTTAATGACGTGTTTTCTTTAGTTGTGAAATTTTTTTGATAAAACATTATTTGGCAATGTGGCGATGCATATTTTAGAGTTTGAGCAGCTAGATGTGAATACTGCATTTTTAAAATATATATATATATATATATATATATATATATATATATATATATATATATATATATAGTCTTATGACAAAAATGAGTGTATTTGTTATTTGAAGAAAAAAAATCTTGTTTGAAACAATTGTCAAGGTGGCGATATAAAAGTTGTCACTTTTTTATTACCATGCATTACTTAAAAAATAATTTTTATAATTGTGTCTATTTTAAAGTTGATTATGTACGAGAACTCGTTTGTTTATTTACTCTTATAAAAAAATCAAGAAGGTAAATGTGCAAATTAAATATTTGAAATTGTGATTTTAAGATAGAGACGAGATAGAAAATTATATCGAGAAATTGTATATTGAGAAAGTTTTATTTATTTATTTAACATGTTTCATGATGGAATTGAATGACATGTATATACATGTTAGAAGACAAATTCTGAAATTGATTCCGTTGCGAGATGTATATTTGTATATGTGACGCATCAAAGGGAACTTTGGATAAATTGTCCAATAATAAATTGATTCAATGTTTGATGGGATTGAATGAGATGTATACATGTTAGGAGACAAATTCTAAAATTGGATCCGTTGCCAGATGTATATTTGTAAATGTGATGCATTAAAAGGAAATTTGGATAAATTGTTCATTAATAAATTGATTCAATTTCTGATGGGATTGAATGAGATGTATATGAATGCTAGGAGACAAATTCTGAATTTCATTCGTTCATCAAAGAAATAATGCTACTACTTAGAGTTGTTGAAACCCCAATTTGAATATGCAAATGTCAACTAAAATACCTTTGGTTAAAGTTAAATTCAAGTTTGAACAGGATTAACAGAAAGGACAGATTTAAAGTTTCATTCATATTTATTTGATTTAGATTGGTTAAATGCTTAGATAGTTTTTAATTATATTTAATCAAACTGGACAAACAGAAGAAATCTTCTCAAGTTCTCATAAGTATTTATCAACTGAATTCTCACAACAGAAATCTGAATACAAACAACAATCGCACAATTATAGACTATTGAGAATCCAATTGAAAGACACATTAGACTGAACATTGAATTTGTATATAACTCACTGATGCATCATCAATTCGATTGTTAATGACTATCGACATTAAGGTAAAGTGGTAGAGAAATAAAAGATAGATTCAACAACAGCAAATATAATGGAAACCCCTGAAATCTAGTAATACCTAAGAGAGAAGGCAAATTATATAGGAACGTTAGAAATCTAAATACAATGGCGTTATAAAAAAGAACGACCGAATGCAAAAATCATAATTCCTAAATCAATGTCGACAATGTATATCACTGATTACACTATCGAGAAAGATGCATCAGTAACTCTAATTACATTGTCTTTCAAGATATCACATCAACCGACATTAGATCAATCGTGGATTACTACAATATAAGAAATTTAACAAAAACCAAAAATCAATAATAGGAACTTCTGAATGCATTGACATCAAGGTAAAAACTAGATCGATATCGACAACATACAACGTTGTAAACACTATGAAAGATTAGTGCTTCACATACTGTAATTTGATGCCTTATAAGAAGATGTCAAACGGATTGAAAACAATAATATAATGCAGAAGGCAGATTGAGAAAACCAAAATAAGAGATGTTGAAAAATTAAAATGCTCAACAACATTGAGTCTTTTTCATAGTTTGATGGTATAACTTTAGACATCATAGCCTGTCTGCCTAAAAAAATTGTAAAATATAGAAGAAACCAATATAACAAAAAAATGAAATCCTTTTATCGTATGTGAAGAGATCCAATCATATTAACCACCATGAAATCGTTTTGTTGTTGAACAAGTAACATAGAATAGGCTTTGTTGATGTCTAGCAACAGATCCAATTCCAGAATTTGACTCATAATATGTATATAAATCTCATTCAATCCTATCAGAAATTGAATCAATTTATTAGTGAACAATTTAAATAAAAGTTTCATTTGATGTGTCACATGTACAATATACATTTGGCAACCAATTTTAGAAATTGTCTCCTAACATGTATATAAATCACATTTAATCCATCATAAATTGAATCAATTTATCAGTGGACAATTTATCCAAAGTTCCCTTTAATGCTAAACATTAACAAATATACATATAGCAACAAATCCAATTTCAGAATTTGTCTCCTAACATGGATATACATCTCATTCAATCCAATCAAAAATTGAATCAACTTATCGGTGGACAATTTATCTAAAGTTCCCTCTGAAACGTCACATTTACAAATATACATCAGGCAACGATTGCACATCAGAAATTGAATCAATTTATCAATGAACAATTTATTCAAAAGTTCCTTTGAATTTTAGAATTTGTCTCCTAGCATGTATATACATCTCATTCAATCTCATAAGAAATTGAATTAATTTATTAGTGAACAAATAAACATCAAACGACATATTACCTTGAACAATATGAGAACACCAATGCTATGTCCATATCGCATAGGAAACTCAAAATCCAAAGCTCCCTAACCAATGTGGTGTAGATGAAAAACTAATAAATTTATTTCGAAATTCAGTTAATAATACAAGATCTAATAATACAATCAACATGATTCCACTTCTCGATTTATACAGTTTCGTCCTCTGACTTCGCACAAGTATCTATGATATAGTTTAGCTTCATCTTAGTAGTTAGCTCTAAGCGTGATCTTCACCGCTCGACTCCAGAAATTTCCTTTCGCTAACTGGATCGACACCAGGCTTGTATCAAGATGATCAGAATTGTAAAGTAGAAATTCATCCTTAAACTTCAATCATACATCACTCATTTTTTCAAGTTTTTTTCTCCCTTTTCACATAACTCTGATACCATATAAATATTAAGTTAATAAAGATATATAGTGAGAAGAATATATAAAAACTTAATTTACTTTATGAAGAGGAGGAAATCTATTTATATACACTTACCAAATGAATTAGTTACAAAAAGAATAATAAAAAATTTATTCTAAACAAACTATTTGCACATTACTAACAACATTAAGCCTGTAGAAAAAGCATTTAACTTCAGTTTATAGAACCACTTAAATCCAATAGTTTTTTACCTTTTGATAATTCAAAAGGTACCCAAGTTTAGTTTTTTTTAGAGAATCTTACTCTGATTAATAGTGTTCCATATAAATTCCTAAAAGTTAAATAGAAATGAGCAATGGAGTATTAAATAAATAGCACATTATCCGTGTATGGTAAATATAACACCAACCAGCAAAAGTGAAATAATTAAACCTCAATTTGTTATAGAAAACATATTCTACAAGGCACTTCATCAAAGAAATAATGCTACTGATAAGAGTTGTTGAACCCCATTTTGAATATGCAAATGTGAACTGAAATACATTTGTTCCAAAGGTAATTCAAGTTTGAACAGTATTAACCAGAATGACTGATTCAAAGTTTCATTCATACTTATTTGATTCAGATTAGTCAAATGCTTAGATAGTGTTTGATTAAACTGGACAAACAGAAAAATCTTCCCAAGTTCTCATATGTATTTATCAATTGAATGCTCACAACAGATATCTGAATATAAACAATCAGACAATTATAGACTCTATTGAGAAGCCATTTGAAATACACATTAGACTAACCATTGAATTCGTATATAACTTTTGATAGAAATTATTCTAACTGATGATGCATCATATATTCAATTGTTACTGATCATCACCATTAAGGTGCTAGAAAAATAAAAAATACAATGAAAATCTCTAAAATCTAGCAATACCACGAGTGAATACCAAAATCATATAGGAACATCAGAAATCTGAATACAATGGCGCTACCAAAAAATGTCGAAAGAAACTTCTGAATGCATTGGCGTACAACGCTGTAAACACTCTGAAAGATTAGTGCTTCAGAGACTCTAATTTGCTGTTTTACAAGAAGACGTCAAACAGATTGAAAACAATAATATGATGCAGAAGGCAGATTGAGAAAACTAAAATAAGAGATGTTGCAAAATTGAAAGGCTCGGAGATATTAATTATGAATTAATCAAAGAACTCACATTGAGTCTTCAGAGTTTGATAGTATAACTTTAGTCATCATAGCCTAGCCTGCCTGAAAAACTTGTAAAATGTAGAAGAAACGAATCTAAGAAAATCGAAATCCTTCTATCGTATGTGAAGAGATCTAACGCAAAGATGAGGATATCTTAGACGGAGAGAAAGGGAGAAGAAATCGAACATGATTGATCTGATGTTGGGCATCCTACTGTACGTGAATTTAAGCATAACTTTTCGCGATGGAGAAGATACGGGAAGAAAAACCCTAGGTATTATATTGCTTCACATAATTTAAATTACATAATCGTACAATGAAAAGCCCATTTGTCTTGGGCCTCCCTTTCATTTAAATAAATAAAGCTAGTTTTTTTTTTATAAATTCTCCCATTTACTAATTTTTTAATCAAAATAGCACTTATTAATCAACTAAAATATATATTTTTTTAATTAAATTTAAATTTTAAGTAAAAACACATTTTAATGATTAAACTAATTAAAACTCAAATTTAGATAGATCAAAGTTTTTCAAACACAAACCTAAAAAAAAATCATTAACGCAAGCCTATGTTTAGGCCCCTAGACGCAAGTAGGCCCCTACATGGACGCAAGCAGGCGGACAAGCCTATGCAAGACGAATCCCGAACATAGACGCGCGTTTTGAACAACTTGTCCTCCTTTGCGTATACGACGAGAAGCCCGCTCTCATTTTTTTTTATTTTAGGGTGTTAATAATTTTGGTCATTTCTCGACCAAATCAACCCCAAAAAAGTCGCATGATCGGAGGCTCGAGGGTCATAACTATGACAGACAATTTTTATTTTGAATTAAGGCTTCAACTTAAAATGCTTTCAGATGGAATCGTGTCCATGATACTGTTTCACCTACTATGTATAGCCCATTTATATTATAAATAATATTGATTTGGGCCTCCCCTATAATTTAAACAATTAGAGCTCGTTCAATATGTTTTTTTTTTTATAAATTCTCCCTTTTACTACTTTTTAATCATAATAGCACTTGTTAATCAATTAAAATATTAAATATATTTATTTATTCTTATTAAATTTAAATTTCAAGTAAAAAAAATATTTTAATGATTAAACTAATTTAAAACTCAAATTTTTATAGACCAAAGTTTTTCTTAACAAAAGTATAAAAAAATTAATATCAAACAAACTCTATAAATTGTTAAATTGTGAGCTAATTTGTATTATTTAAATAAAAATATAATAATTGTAGACACTCAATTTTACTCCATAATTTATTTAAAATAATCCAAGTTAATAAATAATTTTGTTAAAATTCATATACTAATTCATTGCAAATAATTATTTTTGAAAAGATTTGTATCGATCGTATTCCAAAACAATTAATTTCGGAATATATTTTAAATAAAACTCAAAGTATAAAAAACAATAAGTTGATAAATATGATGAATTTATCTATTATTAAAGTTAATTTATTTATTTTGTAGGTATTTAGAAAAAATTGAATCGGAGTTAATCAGAAAATCATCGGCGGCGAGCAACCGACAGAATCCTTTGACATCTTCGAGGCGGGTTGGTTAGAGGTATAGGGTGTAGTCAACGATGCAGTTGAGGGTACAACAAGGGTTTGAGGGACTAGAACTCATGCATGGAATTCAAACTCAATCCCAAGATGCGGTCAAGGTTCGAGCCTAGATACAATCGACGAAGGTAGGACTTTAGCCCAAGTGTAGATCCTGGACCCATGTGAACATAGGCGAGCATTCAACCCTTACATGGAGAAAGTAGGCGGCCCAGGCCTATTCAAGACGTGTCCCAAACGCATACGCGCGTTTTGAACAACTTATCCTCCTTTGAGTAGACTATGAGAAGCCCCCTCTCATTTTCTTTGATTTTGGGAGTGAATATCTTGGTCATTTCTTGACCAAATCGAACCTAAAAAAAACGCATGACCGGAAGACTTAGGATCACAATTATGACAGACAATTTGATAAAAGAGAACCACACGTTTTATAACTTTCCTCGACACTCATTGTATGCCTAAAGAAGTTTAAAAAAATAAAGGAGAGTCGCATCGTTTTGTAAGTGACCTACATTGTAATGATCAAGTGCAAACAATAAAATTATCTAAATTTTATCTCTCTTAAATTTTTACATGGTATCAGAGCAGGGTTTTCCATCTTAAAGGAACCTACCTGTTCACAATTATTCGTTGCCTCCTCCAATGGTGGAAATAGCCATTGGAGGAGAACTCAAATTATTATATTATCTCATATTTCCTAAGTATTTTTTATCTCTATTTTATCACCCACTATGTTAAACAAGTGGGACATCATTTCAAAATTACACTTTATATCTCGGCCGAATCTGTACATGTTAACGTCTCGACAAATTTCTTCCAACATTTCATCTGTCCAAAAATTATCATCTTTCACTTCAAAAGTTACAAGAGCCAAAAGTCAGGTGTTAAATGCCAAGATCCAAGAGCAAAGAGCAATTATCAATTTCAAATTAAGCACTCCAAAACAATTCATTTAAGAATTATTATTATTATTAATATTATTAATATGTATTTATAAATTTCATTATAATAGACCAAAGTACAATTAATTAGTCGTGAGATTCCAAGTTCTCAACCATCCTTAACTAAATGTATAAATTTTATAGTTTTTTGGTTATTGTTATTTGGAATCACTTTGGTTTTGAAATTATTAAATAGGTAATTTATATACAAGTTTAATATAAATTATATAAATATATAAAATATATTTTAAAATTAACCGGACTTAAAATGAATTAATCATCGGACTTTAAATAAAGTTAATGAATAACGGTCACACGCGTTTCAAATAAAAAGTATAAATACAGTAGTCCGCACATCTCTCTTCTCGGATGAAGAGGAGATCTGCGCCAGGTTTACGCTACGCTAGTTGGAGGAAAAGCGAGGGATGAAGAGGAGATCCACTCCACCCCCACCGTTTCTACGCGTCTTCTCTTCTCTTCTCGGATGAAGAGGAGATCTGCGCCAGGTTTACGCTAGATGGAGGAAAAGCGAGGGACGAAGAGGAGATCCACTCCACCCCACCGTTTCTACGCGTCTTCTCTTCTCTTCTCGGGCGGCCTACCGGAGGAGCTCTCTCTGCGCCAGATTTACGCAGTTGATACTGAAATCCACCCGACCGTTCCTTCTAGATTATCCTCTGGTCAGTCAGTGAGTCTTCTCATTTCTTTTCTTTTCTTTTCTTGTATTAAATATAATGTATTTCATCCTAATTAATGTCTCAAGACAAACCATAATTTTCCAGACTTTCTTGGTTTGATCAATGGATTCGTCAATAATTATGTTTCTTTAGTTTATGAAATTCGATAATGACCTGATTCTTCTTGATGAAACGCTAATCTGGGTTATGACCTGATTCTTGATGAAACGCTAATCTGGGTTAGTAACCCCTGTCTGTACTCCATTAAATAATCTGTAGCAACCCATATGAAATTCGATAACTACCGTAGGAGCTCTCTCTGCGCCAGATTTACGCAGTTGAGAGGAAAAGTGACCGGAGAGTGAAATCCACCCGACCGTTCCTTCTTTCTAGATCATCCTCTGGTCGGTCAGTCTTCTCATTTCATTTCTTTTCTTGTATTAAATATTATGTATTCCATCCTAATTAATGGCTTAAGACAAACCCTAATTTCCCAAACTTTATTGATTTGATCAATGTATTCGTCAATAATCATGTTTCTTTAGTTGATGAAATTCGATAATGACCTGATTCTTCTTGATGAAACGCTAATCTGTAGTAACCCCTGAACTCCATTAAATAATCTGTAGTAACCCATATGTCAACTTTGCACTCCCGAATTAGTTCTACCAAACTCTTGTACTAACCCATTAAACTCGTCATTAAACTCGTCAAGGGCCTTTTATGATCGATATCGATTTCGCTGCCGTCTTCTTAAAATGAATTTCCTTGATTTTGTTAGAAATATTATGTCTGTATGTCTGTATGTCTGTATAGATAAAAAGAGACCCATAGATCATCAATTTAATTATCCCCATGTCTGTATGTATAGCTAATGAATTGATGAGGAATTCTGCTCATCAATTCTAGGATTATTTAAAATAAGTTTCATGTTGTTTGAAGTTATACTTAAGTCTTCAATGGTGAAATTTCCGAAAATTTGGATTTGCTTTTTTGACCCAACCTCTCGGATTAGTCACATTAATTGTAAGATTCTTTAATGATAAAGCTTCTTGTTGTTTGTTTGTAGTCACATTCATTTTTATGCACATCTGTCTTCTATTCTCGTTGGTTGTTAGCTGTCAAGTTAGCATATGGTCGGCTAAATATTCCATCTCCAACCACTTTCTATTTATTGGCTGGCTGAAGTCGATTTGTGTTCTTCCTCGATTTTGTTGACAGGTATTGATTCAAGTTTTTCTTCTATATTTGCCACAAACTTTGACTACATTGCGAGTCTGGTCATTCTCTCGTTTTTCTTGCTACGAAATGTTAGATTTTTTGAATATCTTGATGTAACAAGTCAATTTGATTTGCAACTGTTGCTTCTAATTTGTTTGGCAGAGATGCTTTCAATGTTGTTTATTCGCTCGCCCAGTTTATGAATGCTTTCATCGATGGTTTGAGATTTCTTCATCAAACTCTAAATTGGTAAGCACCATAACTCGAATAAAATTAAATTGGTGAGAACTAGGTAAGGAAGAAAAAGAAGAAAAAGAAAAAGATCCGAGAGCGAATGCTCATGGTAGTTTTATTAGATGAGGAAAAATAATGTTTGAACATTCAAAAATTGTGATTGAAGAGTTTTATGATCTAGTCATTTAATATTTTTAAAATTCAAAACTCATGATCTAACATTAAAAAATTGTAATTTAAGAGTAGTACTTATCTAGTTATTTATACATAGAGTAATCAAGGTGGTGTTTCTTATTTTCCTCAATTAAAAATGTGATTTTAATTTACTTTTTTCTCATTTCTCTATTACACTTACGTGAGTGGATATTCTGGGTTAACAATTTATGGGAAAGTTGACAACAACAATTTATAAACCGGATCATTGTTAATTCTCAAAATAAAAAATTCGGTATGTTTTAATCTTTTTTCTTTGAGCAATCTTTTATTTTAATGTTACAAGCGTTATTGTATATTAAATCAAAACCATGTGATATTGTTGTTGTGGAGTAGGGTTCTTGCGATGAAACTATGGAAATTGTACATGGACCGGATGGGAACCAATTCTCGAAGCTTAAATAAATTTAATTCCTCACTTGGTAAGTTTGTTTATTTGTTTTCTTTAATGTACTATAACCATTTAGATAACATAAACTTTGATTTTAAAGGATAACTGTCATTACTTGGTTATAATTTATTTGAATTAAGGACAAGTGAACAATTAAGGAAGACAAAAAAATATATTAAGATCGGGAAAAACTTAATGACTAATTAATCTGTTTGGATAACTGGAACTTCTGTTACAATAATTCTTTCTAATAAAAAAAATTAGTCTTACCTAATTTGTTAAACACATAATATATCTAAATAAAGTTTAAGATTAGAATTATAAGAATACATAAGAAGAAACTAGAATTAATTAGTTAGACTAAATTAGGTACATAGACATTAAATACAAGACAAAACCCTCCTATTATATATATTTATTTTAAATTAAGTTTGATAATTATTTGAATATAACTCTATACCTTCAATATTATTTTGACTTATTAAAGAGCAATATCACTTAACTTGTAATTTTGAATTTGATAAATATTAATTATTAAATAATTAAATCATAAATGTTAAAAATACATAAGTTAAGCGTATTTTTAATTTCGCCTTAAAAATAATATATTGTTACCTGCATGGATAAAAACACAAAAATTTTAAAGCGATTGAGAACAATATCACTTACTAATGTTGGTTTTATAGTGATTGTGATTTAGTGGCTAATTGAATGACTTATAATTTGGGACGTATAATTATATTTGGTTTGAAAATATAAAAATTTTGTGTATGAGAATACTTCTGTTTTGTATATTTTTCTACTTAGTTGGTTTATTCTTACAAATAATATGATAAGATAATATTATTGTCGCGTTGATAGAATCACAAAAATTCTAAAAGATTGAAAACAATCACTTACTAATGTTGATTTTATAGTGATTGTGATTTGGTGCTTTAAATTTCAATGATTTGTCATTAGGACATCTAATTATATTTAATTTGAAATTATAAAAAACTCTATGTATGAGAATACTTCATTTTTGCATATTCTCATACTCAATTAGTTTAGTCTTATAAATAATATGATAAGACTATATTGTTACAAAATAGATAGAAACACAAAAATTCTAAAAGATTAAGAACGAACATTTTTCATTATAGATTTATAGTAATTGTGATTTTGTGACTTGAGATTTGTGAAGTAAAATTATATTATGTTTGGATGATAAAAAACTTTGTGTATGAGAATACTTCATTTCTGCATATTTTCATACTTAGTTGATTTAGTCTTACAAATAATATGATAAGACTATATTGTTTCTACATTCATAGAAACACAAAAAAAAAATTAAAAAATTGAGAACGATCAATTATCAATGTTGGTTTTATAGTAATTGAGATTTGGTGACTTGTGATTTGAGTTGGGACGTAAAATTATATTCGGTTTGAAATTATAAAACTATGTGTATGAGAATACTTCAATTCTGCATATTCTCATACTTAGTTGGTTTAGTCTTACAAATAATATGATAAAACGGTATTATTGCAGTGTGGATAAAAATACCAAATTTCTAAATGATTGAGAATGATCACTCGCTAATGTTAGTTTTATAGTGATTGTGATTTGGTTGTTTTAGATTTGAATGACTTGTGATTTGGACGTATAATTATATTCAGTATGACATTAAAAAAACTATGTGTATGAGAATACTTCATTTCTACATATTCTCCTACCTTGTTGGTTAATTAATCTTAAAAATGATATGATAAAACTATATTGTTGTGGAGTGGATAGAAACACAAAAATTCTAAAAGATTGAGAACGATCACTTAATAATGTTGGTTTTATAGTGATTATGATTTAGTGGCTTGTGATTTGAATGACTTCTGATTTGAGATGTATAATTATATTCGTTTTGAAATTATAAAAACTCTATGTATGAGAATGATCATTTACCAATGTTGGTTTTATATTTATTTTAATTTGGTGACTTGTGATTTGGGACATATAAATTATATTTGGTTTGAAATTATAAAAACACTGTGTTTGAGAATACTAAATTTATTCGTATTCTCCTACTTAGTTGGTTTATTTTTACAAATAATACGATAAGACTATATTGTTGTCGCGTAGATAGAAACACAAATACTTTAAAAGATTGAGAACAATTAACTTATTAATGTTAGTTTATAGAGATTATGATTTGGTGACTTGTGATATGAACGACTTGTGATTTGTGACGTAAAATTATATTCGTTTTGAATTATAAAAAATTGATGGATGAGAATGTTTCATTTCTGCAAAATCTCCTACTTAGTTGATTTAGTCTTATAAATAATATGATAAGGCTATATTATTCTCGCGTGAATAAAAACTCAAAAATTCTAAAATATTGAGAGCGATCATTTATCAATGTTGATTTTATAGTAATTGTGATTTGGTGACTTGTGATTTGAGATCAGTTTAATTTTAAAAATAATATTATAAGAATATAATGTTGCCACGTGGATAGAATCACAATAATTCTAAAAGATTGAGAACGAATAAATTGATTGTGATTTGGTGACTTTAGATTTGAATAACTTGTGATTTGAGATGTTTTAAAATTATAAAAAATCTGTATACGAAAATACTTTATTTCTGTATATTCTACTAGTTAGTTGGTTTAGTCTTACAAATAATAAGATAAGGCTATATTGTAGCCGCGTAAATAAAAATACAAAATTTTTAATAGATTGAGAACGATCACTTATTAATGTTGCTTTATAGTGATTGTGATTTGGTGACTTGTGATTTGAATGATTTGTGACGTAAAATTATATTCCGTTTTGATTATAAAACTATTTGTATGAGAATACTTTATTTTTGCATATTCTCTTATTTAGTTGATTTAGTTTTATAAAAAAATATGCTAAGACTATATTGTTAACGCGTGAATAAAAACACAAAATTTTAAAAGATTGAGAACAATCATTACAAATGTTGGTTTTATAGTGATTGCGATTTGAGACGTGTAATTATATTCGGTTTAAAATTATAAATATTTGTGTATTAGAATACTTTATTTCTACATATTCTCCGACTTAGTTGGTTTAGTTTTATAAATAATATTACAAGACTATATTGTTGTCACGTGAATAGAAACAAAAAAATTCTAAAAGATTGTGCACAATCACTTACAAATGTTAATTTTATAGTGATTGTAATTTTTGACTTGTGATTTGAATGACTTATGATTTGAGATGTATAATTATATTCGGTTTAAAATTATAAAAACTCTATGTATGAGAATACTTTATTTTTATATATTTTTCTACTTAGTTGGTTTAGTCTTACAAATAATATGTAATAATATGTAAGACTATATTGTTACGCGTTGATAGAAACAATATAATTATTAAAGAAATAATTATTAAAGATTGATCGTGGTTAGAAATATTCTGACGACTCTATGTATGAAATGAATTTCCTTGATCATGGTTAGAAATATTCTGACGAGTCTGTGTATTCTTGAGAGAGAACTTATGATATGTTTCAAGAAGAATTAATGTCTGTCTGTATGCATAGCTGAAAAGAGACCTAGGTCATTAATTTAATTATCCCCATGTTTGTATGTATAGCTGATGAGTAGTAAGAGAAGAAGATTAGGAAACTTTCAGGTACGTGTTTTGTGCAATTGTTGCGAGCCGGTGGTGACGGTTATTGTTTACCTTCTCCTTGCTGTTATGCCATTAATTGTAATCTTCCAAACAAACCTTTTGGTTTTTGTTCTTTCACTCCTAAAACCTGCAATTGCTTCTGTTGCTATCTATAAGGCTTAGTTCCTTCCACATCATCCTCAGGTCGGTCAGTTCTTCTCATCTCATATCATTTCTAATAATTAATGGCTCAGACAAACCCTAATTTCCCAAACTTTCTTACCCTGTTTGATCAATCAATGTATTCGAGTCAATCAATAATCATGTTTCTTTAATTAGTTGATCAATGAAACTCTTTCTTGACGGAAAATGGATGAAGGTTCGCCCCATTGCACCTCTAAACATTATTTGGTTTAAGGTTTTTTTTGGGGCAAGCTGATATTATTTTTTGGATATGATCGAGATTTTTCATTTGGTATAAAAATTAGTTTCTGCATCAATATCCCCAAATTGTAGTATAATTTTCTTCTTCAATTGAGAATGTTTTGTTTCTGATTTTTTACCAAAATGACAAATGTATCTTTTTCATATTCATATCCTGTTGATGCACTAAGAGAACCTATGAGTGCACTGTTCATAGTTGCTGTTTGGTTTGATGTACTATCAGCCAAGCAAAAGGGAAACAATGGAGGAAGATACATTGCCACCCAGTATGAAGATTACACAAAAAAAAGTCCAATTCAGGTTCATACCCTTTATTTACTAATCAATTTTCAGATAGATTTATGCCTTGCTTTTGTATTCTCATTATTGTAAGTGGTTTCTTTATCAAAACTAGTCTTTATGTTCAACTTTTTGTTTTCTTTATTATGTTTCCATTCAGAATTAAAAATATCAATACACTCCTCCGCGTCTCCCTTCTCGATCGGTCGGAGCTTTACGCCAGTTAAGAGGAGAAGTGTGATCGGAGAGTGAAATCCACCACCCGACGATCGTACCCGACGACCGTTCCTTCCACATCATCCTCAGGTCGGTCAGTTCTTCTCATCTCATTTCATTTCTAATAATTAATGGCTCAGACTAACCCTAATTTTGCAAACTTTTTTATCCTGTTTGATCAATCAATGTATTTGAGTCAATCAATAATCATGTTTCTTGAATTAGTTGATCAATGAAACTCTTTCTTAATGGAAAATGGATGAAGGTTTGCCCCATTGCACCTCAAAACATTATTTGGTTTAAGGGTTTTTTTTTGGGCAAGCTGATATTATTTATTGGATATGATCGAGATTTTTAATTTGGTATAAGAATTAGTTTCTACATCAATATTCCCAAATTGTAGTATAATGTTCTTCTTTATTTGAGAATGTTTTGTTTCTGATTTTTTACCAAAATGCAAATGTATCTTTTTCATATTCATATCATGCTGCTGCGCTAAGAGAACCTATGAGTGCACTGTTCATAGTTGCAGTATGGGTTTGATGTATTATCAGCCAAGCTAAAGGGCAACAATAGAGGACGATACATCTGCCACCCAGTATGAAGATTACACGAAAAAAGTCCAATTCTGATTCATACCCCAATTCAGGTTCATACCCTTACTAGTCAATTTTCATATAGATTTATGCCTTGCTTTTGTATTCTCACTACTGAAAGTGGTTTCTTTATCAAAACTAGTCTTTATGTTCAACTTTTTGTTTTTTTTATTATGTTACCATTCAGAATTAAAAGTATCAATACACTCCTCCACCACCGAATCCTCCGCGTCTCTCTTCTCGGTCAGTCGGAGCTCTTCGCCAGTTAAGAGGAGAAGTGTGATCGGAGAGTGAAATCCACCAACCGATGACCGTTCCTTCCACATCATCCTCAGGTCGGTCAGTTCTTCTCATCTCATATCATTTCTAATAATTAATGGCTATGAAAAACCCTAATTTCCCAAACTTTCTTACCCTGTTTGATCAATTAATGTATTCGAGTCAATCAATAATCATGTTTCTTTAATTAGTTGATTAATGAAACTCTTTCTTGACGGAAAATGGATGAAGGTTCGTCCCATTGCACCTCAAAACATTATTTGGTTTAAGAGTTTTTTCTTGGGCAAGCTGATATTATTTTTTGGATATAATCGAGATTTATCATTTGGCATAAGAATTAATTTCTGCATCAATATCCCCAAATTGAAGTATAATGTTATGCTTTATTTTAGAATGTTTTGTTTCTGATTTTTGACCAAAATGACAATTGTATCTTTTTCATATAAATATCTTGTTGTTGCGCTAAGAGAACTTATGAGTGCACTGTTCATAGTTGCAGTCTGGGTTTGATGTACTATCAGCCAAGCAAAAGAGAAACAATGGAGGAAGATACATCTGTCACCCAATATGAAGATTACACGAAAAAAATCCAATTCAGGTCATACCCCAATTCAGGTTCATACTATTTATTTACTAGTGATTTTCAGATATATTTATGCCTTGCTTTTGTATTCTCACTACTGAAATCGGTTTCTTTATCAAAAATAGTCTTTATGTTCCAACTTTTTGTTTTTTATTATGTTACCATTCAGAATTAAAAGTATAAATACACTCCTCCACCACCGAATCCTCCGCATCTCTTTTCTCGGTCGGTCGGAGCTATGTGCCAGTTAAGTGGAGAAGTGTGATCGGAGAGTGAAATTCACCACCTGACGACCAACAAACCTTAATTTCCCATACGAGCAACAATATAATCTTATATATAAAGAATGGTTAAAATTTATTCTCACAACTTCCCTTATTTGTTCCTGTTTTTATATTTGATGATATTGTCTTATTACTGGTAGAATAGATATTTATTTGGTTGAGATGCGAGTAGTATTATAAACTTTTGTATTTATTCATCTTTTTGTACGATCCTTCTACTTCACTTGGCCAAACTGATGCGACTGTTCTTGTATATTCTACTAAGTTTGTTGTTGTGTCCTGATCTACAAAGAGGGCACAAACTAAACAAAATCTTTAATAGTAACCAGAATTAGCAAGGAGGGAGAATTTTGATAGAAGTTAATAAATATAAACGAGATAAATTGAGAATAAGAACGGAGGGGGGCTCAGCCCCATTTCATTAGGAAGAAATGAGAAATTATTACATCATATTTGCCTACTATTTACACTACTCATATAATGATAGTTGGTTATCTAACTATCTATTCTATAATCTTTTACACTACTAACAACTTCTAGAATCTTCTATTAAAATGAAAATGCCTACCATAAATGTAATTTCTTCACTTAGAAACTGACATTAATACTGCTTACAGTTTCCCGTACATATGCATTACTGACTTCAAGTACCTTCCCGGGTCACAACGTTTGTCATTCCCCTATTGTACATTATGGTATAGTTCAATCCAAATAACTCTGATAACCATGTTTGTTTCCGGACTGTAGTGATATTGTTCTCCATAAGAAACTTCAAACTTTTTATCCTGATAATGAAAATGCTTACCATAAAGGTAATTTCTTTACTTAAATAATGTCATTAATACTGCTAACAGTTTCTTCTCATATATAGAGAATCATAATGTGTCTTAGCAAGTCATTTGCTCAGATACGCGATGAGTATTCTTTTCTACATCAATACTGCGCCAATGCTGGCATTTATTTGAACTTTGAGATCAATCGAAAAATCAGGTAATACTAATACCGGAGTGGTGGTTAGAGCCTTTTTCAAGTTTTAAATATCTTCTCTGCATCTTCAGTCCATTTAAACATACTATTCTTGAGTAAAACTATGTAATGGTTTGTTAATAGTTCCAAGTTGCATACGAATCATCGATAATACCCTGCCCAAGAAAGCCTATTAATGCTTTGATGCCCAAGAAATGACCTAGATGTTCCTGCTTCTTTAATCCAAATAAGCATTTTGATCGCTTAACATTATACTGTTTTTTAAAAATTTTCATAATTTTCTCAAAATACCTTAGATGTAGTTCCATATTAGAACTGTATATAAGAATATCATAAAAAAAATATACTAATAATACCTTTCCTTGGCCATACTCAAAAATATTTCAATTATTAATACTTAGAATGTTGCAGTTGAATTTGATAATCCGAATGTCATTACTCTTGAATTCATACAGTCTAGAATGAGTTTTGAAAATAATCTTGTGGATGTCCTCTTCTCTGACCCTTATTTGATGATAATCCGCACATATGTCAAGGTTGATGAAAATCGTTGTTTCATAGAGCTCATCCAATAACTCGTCCACTACAGATATAAGGTATCCATGTTCCATCCTTATTCTTAACAAGGATAATCAGATAAACATATAAACTTGTGTTGTTTCTTATAAACCCAACCCTCTTCATCTCTGATACTGAAGCCTTTTTTGAATAGGGATAAATGTATAGTCTCAGATTTGGTGGAATCGTTTGAGATTATTAGAATGATCAGTTTTTTGAGTTGGAGACAGGCAGGCAGCTGGTTTGGTTCTATGAAAACAGTGAGGTACTTTTCAATTAACTTTTGAATGGACAAGTCTGGTTATTTTTTTATGATCGGTTTGTTCTATTTTATGAAGATTGCTTAATTTCTATGTGGTATAATTGTCTTACGAAACAACCCAATCCTTTCTTAATAGTTTTTAGCTCACTGACTCACACTCATCAAATTGAAAGTTCTCTTATCCTTAATCTCGTACAAACGTATTTTTAAATCATTGATCCTTGTCTTCATTCATTGCTTTGAATACTTCCAGCTTACTTGTTTAATATTTCTCATCCAATCAACCCTAAACTATGTTGCAGCAATTTGAGTGTCCATACCTCGAGTGTAAATTAATTTTCCTTTGCACGATCCTATATAAAGAACCTTCATCTGCAATGGTAAATACTAACGGATTATTTTCTCGTAGGTTAAAACCCAACCCAATTGGCATGCATTTTCTTCGTCTATAAACGAATGAGTACTCCCACTATCAATCAAAATAAGATCTTTCCTTTTTTTGAGTTGCCCTAAAATTTTTATTATAGAGTTATTGGTTGAAACGCTAATAGAACTTCATTCGTGAATACATCCCTCCACATCGAAATTTTTAGTACATAGTTGTTTGTTTGTTATATTTACATCTGATTGGCAAAATATTTCATCTCCATCTACGTTCTCTTTTCGTGCTGAAGTCGATGATGACGCTCCTTTGAGTTTTTCCTTGATTTTGTTGACATGTATGTTTCTTGATTCAATTTTTCTGTTAGATTTGCCAAAAATGGTGACTACATTGATGTCTTCAAGTTGAATTTCACATTATCTTGTTGTAGTGCTACGGTCTTGTGACAAAATTTTGGATTCGGTTAGATGTTGATGTTCTTGAAGTTTTTATGTAACATGTCAATTTGATTTTCAACTATTTTTTCTTAATGCAGATTGACTAAATGTTGGCATTTGTTTCTATTTTGAGATCAACCTGAAAAATCAGGTAATAATAAAATTGGAGTGGTGGTTAGAGCCTCTTTCAATGTTTTAAATGCCTTCTCTACATTTTCAGTCCATTTAGATATACCCTTTTTGAGTTGCATACGAATCTTTGATAATACCCTGCCCATGAAATTTTGATGCCTAAGAAATGACTTATATATTCCTACGTCTTTAATTCTAATAAGCATTTGATCGCTTACCAATATACTGTTTTTTAGAATGTTTAAAATATCCTCAATATGCCTTGGTTGTTCTTCCATAATAGAACTATGTATAAGAATATCTTAAAAATACTAATAAAATCATTTCTTAGCCATTTTAGAAAATATTTAATTTATTAATTGCTTAGGCCTTGTTTGGATTTAGGTTATTTAACAAATATGATTGGTGGTGATTTTGAGAAGGTATAGATTTTTTTGGTAAATGACTTAATAAAGTATTCCTATATAATGATAAAATAATAATTATTTGGTATCAAATTATTAAAACACTGATATTGAGAATACTTTATTTCTGTCTATTCTCTTAGTTGTTTAGTTTTAAAAATAATTTGATAAACCTATTTTGTTACCCCGCATTTATAGCAACACAAAATCTCAAATAGAATGAAACCGCACTTATAAATGTTGGTTTTATAGTGATTGATATTTGTATGGCTTGAAATTTTGGAATTAGAGGTATTGGGTTTCAAATTAAGTATTATGTTAGAGAATACTTAATTTCTGCATATTCTCTTGAATACTTTATCTATTCTTTTCAAAAGTAATATTATATACTTAATTGGTTGTTTTTTGTTGCAATTACAAACACAAATAATATTTCGAATAATATGGGGAATGGGGTGATATCACTTAATTAAGGTTGACTCTATATTTTGATTTTGTTTTATAGAATTATAACACTATGGTTGAGAATACATCATTTATGCATATTTTCGTTCTTAGTTGTTTTATTCTTTAAAATAATTTGTTAAAAATATTTTGTTGTCCTCATAGAATCACAAAAAAACTTCAAAAAGAATGGAAACAATATAACTTACTAATGTTGGTTTATTGTGATGGGTATTTTCATGCATTATGATTTTGATCTTTAGAGAAATATTCAGTTTCAAATGATAGAAGTGTATTATGTTAGAGAATACTTCATTTCTACCTATTTTCTTGACTAGTTGGTCTATCTTTTTGAAAATTAATTTTATAAATATATTTTGTTGTCCTTTGCGAGTACAGACACAAAAACATCATTTAAAAAAACATGGGGCGATATAACTTTAAAAGTTGACTCGATAGTATTTGATTTTGTGATGAAGTATCAAATGATTGAAAATTGTGTTTGAGAATACTTCAGTTCTTTATATTCTTTTACCTAGTTGTTTAAGTCTTTTAAAAATAATTTGACAAGTCTATTTTGTTGACCTTTATGGATAAAACTACAAAGAAAAGTTCAAAAGGAATTGGGGCATTTTACTAATGTAAGTTGTCTAGTTATGATATTTTCCTGGCTTTTTACTTGTGATTTGAGAAATATAATCAATTTTGTAATTAAAAAACATCATGTTTGAGAATACTTCATTTCATTTATGCATATTCTCATAATAGTTGACCCTTACGGATAAAACCACAAAGAAAAGTCAAAAGAAATTGGGACATTTTACTAATGTTAATTGTCTACTTATGAGATTTTCGTGGCTTTCGATTGGTGACTTGAGAAATATAATCAAGTTTGCAATTAAAGGAATACTATGTTTGAGAAACTTCATTTCATTTATGCATATTCTCAAACTAGTTGACCTTATAGATAAACCGCAAAGAAAAAGTTCAAAAGAAATTGGGGCATTCTACTAATGTTAGTTGTCTAGTTATGAGATTTTCGTGGCTTCTATTTGTGACTCGAGAAATATAATTAAACTTGCAATTTAAGAAAAACTATGTTTGAGAATACTTCATTTCATTAATGCATATTCTCAAATTAGTTGACCCTTATGGATAAAACCACAAAGAAAAGTTGAAAAGGAATTGGGGCATTTTACTAATGTTAATTGTCTAGTTATGAGATTTTCGTGGCTTTCGATTTTTTACTTGAGAAATATAATCAAGTTTTCAATTAAAGAAAATTATGTTTGAGAACACTTCATTTCATTAATGCATATTCTCAGACTAGTTGACCCTTATGGATAAAACCACAAGAAAAGTTCAAAAGGAATTGGAGCATTTTACTAATGTTAATTGTATGAGATTTTCGTTGCTTTCGATTTATGAATTGAGAAATATAATTAAACTTGCAATTTAAGAAACATTATGTTTGAGAATACTTCATTTCATTTATTCATATTCTAAAAATAATTTATCCACTTTTTTCATAATTAATTTGTTAAGCCTATTTTGCTGTCCGATATTAAACACAAAAAAATATTTTGAAAATTATGAGACAACATCACTTAATTAAGTGGTTCTATAATATTGAGATTTTAAATTTGTGAAATATATTAAATATCAAATGATTTAACTCACTGTATTTCAGAATAATTCATTTATACTTATTATCTTTGTTTATTATAAGGCAATATCACTTAAATTGTGATTTTGGACTTAAAAAATATTAAGTATTAAAAGATTAAATTATTAAGGTTGAAGATACTTTATTTATGCATATTCTCTTGTTTAGTTTCTTTTGTCATAAAAATAATATAATTAATATATTTTGTTGACTGCGTGGATAGAAATACAAAAGTACAAAAATAATGAGAATAATATCATTTATTAATGTTGGTTTTATAATGATTTATATTTTCGTGAATTGTATTGGTTTGGGAATTAGAAATATTTTTGGGTTGCTTGAAATTTGAGAAATAAAAATATAGTTTTAGTTTGAAATTATAGAAATATTTCATTTTTCTGCACTCTTAATTATTTAGTCTACTCTTTTATAAGAAAATCATATAAGCTTATTTTGTTGTCATTGCGGTGAAAAAAACAAATGAGGCGGTTTCACTCATTATGGTGCCTTTATAAATTGAAATTTTGGACATAGAAAAATGTTGAATATAAAATTATTGAAAAAAATGTTCGACAAAATTTTATATATGCGTAATCTCTTTTCAATAACAACTCATGACAATGAAGTTTCTCTCTTCCCTGGACGATTCTAGGGGCCGATTTTGTCACGAGGGCGATCTGAAAATCAGTAATGTTTCTCGTAATAACAGAATTATAAAGGATCCGAGATCCAGGATAAATGATGTCAATCAAGGTATGATTTCTATGCAACAATAATCTTGGTATAGACTATACTTATGGTAATGAGAATCCCCTAGCATTAAGGTAGATAAGACAAAACTAGTGTTGAAGAACTTTTATCTAAATATTATAATAGATACGATTGTACAAAATAATGTTGTTACTGTTGTCATACAAATTATATCTTCAATATAGCTGTTGGAGTTTGTCCCATTGGGGTAGCAATTATCTAAATGCAAGTGTGAATGCTAAAGAAAGTGCTAGTCAGATCGTCTGTAATGGTTAAGGTACCATGCTAACGAAAGCAACCTGAGCAGAACTTGAACAATGAGAATCTTCAAGACAATTATGAAATAATAATGGCTAGTCTAAGCTTTCTACTTACAGCTGGAAGATGTTTGGATGACATTACTATTAGAACTACTATTAGAACCAGTCTACCATGTGTATCGACTTGTTCTGCTTGACTCTTCGTTCTAAAAATGTTAAATGTAAACAAACTCCATTGACATGCAAGAAGAGAGAATTATAATAGAAGATAAGGAATAGAGACGGGACAGATTGAATCAGAAATGGGAAGCAGAAGAACGGAGGTGCTGAGCCCCATTCCATTAGGAAGAAATAAAAAATTATTACGGTTTGTTATTGTTTTTGTTGTCATTTGGATATATCTTTGTTTTGTTGATGACTCTTTTATCTCAAGGAAAAAGCTTCCTTGTCTTGATTGAACCCTTGTATCTCTTTTCCTTTTTGGGTTTTATTAAATGACAATAAGTCATTTCCCAAAACAAACAAAAATTCAGAAATTATTACATCATATTTGCCTTATCTATTTATACTATTCATGTATGGACACTCATAAATAATTAGTAACTACTTCTATAATCTTTTACACTACTAACAACTTTTATAATCTTCTATGAGGCTGGATCTTTCGTGTATATGCATTGTTGACTTCATGTACCTTCCCGGGTCACAAAATTTGTCTTTCCCCTATTGTACATTATGGTATAATTGAATCCCTAACTTTGATAACCATGTTTGTTGTGATATTTTTCTTCATCAGAACTTTTTATTTTTCTCATATATAGAAAAACATAAATGTCTCTTAGCTAGTGAGCTGCTAAGATATGCTATGAGTATTCCTTTCTACATCAATACCGTGCTAATGCTGACATTTGTTTCTATTTTGAGATCAATCGAAAATCAGGTAATACTAATATCAGAGTGATAATTTGAGCCTCTTTTAAAGTTTAAATGTCTTCTCTGCGTCTTCAGTTCATTTAAACATACCATTTATTAGTAAATTTATGTAATGGTTTGTTAAGAGTTCCAAAGTTGCATACGAATATTCGATAATACCCTGCCCAAGAAAGCTTCTTAATGCTTTGATGCCCAAAAAATGACCAAGCTTCTTTAATTCAAATAAGCATTTTAATCGCTTTACCAATTGACTATTTTATAGAATGTTCAAAACATCCTCAATATACCTTGTTATGTAGTTCCACATTAGAACTGTATATAAGAATATCATAAAAATTACTAATAAAAGCTTCTTTATTAGGGAAAGGGTTGTCTTGTCTGGATTGAACTCTTGTATCTCTTTAGGGTTTTAGTAAATGACAATAAGTCATTTTCCAAAAAAAGAAAACATAAATTATTACATTATATTTGTCTATCTATTTATACTACTCATATATAGACGGTTGATTATCTAACTATCTATCAACTGCTAACAACTTTAACTAGTACTACTTCTATAATCTTTTACAGTACTAACAACTTTTATAATCTCTTATGAGGCTGAATCTCTCGTGTTTATGCATTGTTGAATTTATGTACCTTCCTAGGTCACAACATTTGTCTTTCCCCTATTCTACATTATGATATAATTAAATTCCAATAACTTTGATAACCATGTTTGTTGAAGGACTATAGTAATATTTTTCTTCATCAGAACATTTTATCCTGATAATGAAAATGCTTAACATAAAGGTAATATCTTCACTTAGATACTGTCAACAGTTTATTCTCATATGTATAAAAACATAAATGTCTCTTAGATAGTGATTTTCTTAGATATGCGATGGGTATTTCTTTCTACATCAATACCGCGCCAATGCAGGCATCTGTTTCTATTTTGAGATCAACCGAAAAATCAGGTAATACTAATATCGGAGTGGTAGTTAAAGCCTCTTTCAAGTTTTAAATATCTTCTCTGCGTCTTCAGTCCATTTAAACATATGATTCTTGTGTAAATCCATGTAATGGTTTATTAATAGTTCCAAAGTTGCATAAGAATCTTCGATAATTACCTGCTTAAGAAATAACCTAGATATTCCTGCTTCATTAATCCAAATAAGCATTTTGATCATTTTACCAATAGACTAATTTTTTTAGAATTTTCATAACTTCATCAAAATACCTTAGATGTAATTCCATAATAGAACTGTATAAAATAATATCATAAAAAAATACTAATAAAATATTTTCTTAGCCATTCTCGAAAATATTTCAATTATTAATACTTAGAATGTTGCAGGTACATTTGATAATTGAATTCATATAATCTAGAATGAGTTCTGAAAACAGTGTTGTGAATGTCCTCTTCTCTGACCCTTATTTGATGATAATTCACACATAAGTCGAGGTTGATGAAAAATGTTGCTTCATAAAGCTGATACAGTAACACGCCCACTACATGTATATGGTACTTATCTTTGATTGTGATTTTATTTAGTTGCATGTAGTCTACACAAAACATCCATATTCCATCATTTTTCTTAACTAAGATAACAGGATAAACAAATAAAGGGATAAAGGTATAGCCTCAGATTTAGTGGAATCGTTTGAGATTAATAGAATGACCAGTTTTTAGAATTGGAGGCAGGCAGCTGGCTTGGTTCTTTGAAAACATTGAGGTACTTTTCAATTACCTTTTGAATGGACAAGTCTAATTTTCCTTCTATGATCAGTTTGTTCTGTTTGAAGACGATTTCTTAATTTTTATGTAGTATATTTGTCCCACGAAACAACCCAATCCTTTTTATTGGCTTTTTGTTCACTGACTCGACACACATCAAATTGAAAGTTATCTTATCCTTAATCCCGTACAAACGTATTTTTAAACGATTGATCTTTGTCTTCATTCATTGCTTTGGATAATTCTAGCTTACTTGTTTAAACTTTTTCATTCAATCAACCTCTAAACTATGTTGCAGCCTCCTAATTTGAATGTCCATACCTTGAGTGTAAATTAATTTTACTCTGCACGATCCAATATAAAGTACCTTCATTTGCAATGGTAACTACTAATGGATTATTTTCTCGTAGGTCAAAACCCAACCCAATTGGTGTGTGTTTCCTTCGTCTATAAACGCTATCAATCAAAATAAGAACTTTACTTTTTTTGAGTTTCCCCAAAATTTGTTGTATAGAGTTATCGGTTGGAACGCTAATGAAACTTCATTGTGAATACATCCCTCCATGTCGAAACTGTGTGGTCCATCAAACAATTAGTCACACATATTCTAACTCGACCCGTAAAAAATATATAGCATAATTCAACTTGTCACTATCTTCGATTATGAAATTTCCGAAAAACTGGTACGCCTGTTGGGGAAAACCCTTGACGGAAACACAAAAGAAGAAAACAAACTGAAAGAACACTAACAAAATTTGATAACGGAGTTCGGCCAAAATATTGTCTACGTCTCCGAGCACTAAGGCTATCAATTAATAAGGAAGAAGAGATACAAATTTGGGTGCAATAAACCAAAGAGGGGAGAGTTTCTTTTATACACTAAGAAACTTCTCCAACTCCCATCATCTTCCGATGTGGGATTTATGTTAATTGTGAATATAATTTCTTTTATATACTAAGAAACTTCTTTCACTCCCATTATCTTCCGATGTGGGATTCTAATTGTGCCAAAAACAACAAATCTCCACCTTGGCACAATATCCAAATACTAATCTTCAATATTAAAAAAATAAACTTTCAGTGCTTCCAATTGGCGCTCTTCAGCGCCGACTCAAACGCGGAATGTGTTTACCAAATCTAAACAATTAGATTTGGTTTTCCCCATGTCTTTGATCTCGAACTCTCTACCCAATTGAGCCTTCAATTTGTCAACTTCATATTGGCTCTTTGATGCTATCAACATATCATCATCGTAAAAGAGTAAATAGATATAATACTCATCTTGTAGTTTGCGCAAATACACACATGAACTGAATCTGCTTCTTGTGTACTTGTGTTCAATCATAAACTTATCAAGTCGCTTGTACCATTGTCTCAACGATTGCTTCAACCTGTACAATGATCTGTTCAACTTGGAAACCCAATTTTCTTTATCAGCAACTTTGAATCCATCTGGTTGATAAATGTAGATTTCCTCATTCAAATGACTGTGTATGTCTGCGGTCTTCACATCTGGTTGAGCTAGCTCCAAATTCATCTGCGCTACCAAGGCCAACAAAATTCTAATGGAAGAGTGTTTAACAACAGGAGAAAGTACCTCATTATAATCACCTCCTTCCTTCTGAGCGTAGTCTTTAACTACCAATTTTTCCTTGTAGCAAACATCAAATTTTTCAGGAAATCCTTCTTTCTTAGCAAAGATCCATTTACAACCAATAGCCTTCTTCTCTTTTCGTAGATGCTTCAACTTGCATGTCTCATTCTTCTGAATAGATTGCATTTCATCTTCCATAACACCTCTCCTTTTTCCATTTTCAGTACTTCGACTGACATCTGAAAAAGTGGATGGAACATCATCTACGACTAGAAGTGCATAGGCCGCCATGTCAACAAACCGACCTGATTTTTGAGTAACTCGTCTTGGCCTATTCGCAACAATTGATTCACGTTGTTCTGAAGCTTATTGGGTCAGAACCTCTTCCACATTTAACTCTTCGTCTGTCGTCGGAGAGTCACTTCTAGTTGGGCTTATCTTTATCTACTCAAACTCCACCTGTTGCGGAGTACAATCAATCTTGTCTGGTGTTACCTTATTCAACATTGAATAATCATCAAAAGTAACATCTTTTCTGATAATGGTTTTCTTTGCATCCAAACACCAGAGGCGATACTCTTTAACTCCCGTAGTAAATCCCATAAAAAGAGCCTTCTTTTCTCGTGGATCCAAATTTGATTTAACTCCATGACAATATACAGTAGAACCAAAAATATGAAAAAAATCATAATCAGTTGCAGGTTTTCCAGACCATACCTCTAATGGAGTCTTGCCACCAAGTGCAGATGATGGTAGGCGATTTACCAAATGTTGAGCGTATGACACAGATTCTGCGCAAAATTTCCTGTCTAACCCAGCATTAGACAACATACATCGAACTTTCTCCACCAATGTCCTGTTCATACGTTCCGATACTCCATTCTGTTGTGCTGTTTTTCTAACTGTGAAGTGTCGAACTATGCCACACTCTTGGCATAACTTTTGGAATGGATCATTCTTGTATTCTCCATCGTTATCAGTCCGGAGAATTTTGATCTTTCTTCCTGTCTCGTCTTCAACTTGAGTTTTCCATTTAAGAAAAATCTCAAACACTTCACATTTGTTCTTCATCGTAAACACCTTTACTCTTCTGGAAAAATCGTCAACAAAAGTAACAAAGTAATGTCTACCTCCAAGAGAAGGAGTCTTGGCAGGTCCCAGACATCTGAGTGCACATAGTCCAAAATACCCTTGGTATTATGCATTGCAGTGCCAAATTTTACCCGCCTTTGTTTTCCCAGAATACAATGTTCACAAAAATCTAACTTACAAACTTTTGTACCTTTCAATAATCCTTGCTCGACAAGAGTTTGCATAAATTTCTCACCAGCGTGCCCCAATCGCATATGCCATAATTTTGTTGCCTCTAAATCCTTACTGCTCCCGGAAGTTGATACACATGATATCCTATTAACTGTACTACCTTGATAATAATACAAATTATTACACTTCTTGATAGCTTTCAAACTCACTAGCGCTCCAGATATTACCCTAAGAACTCCATTTTCCAATTTCACATGTAGGCCTTTCGACTCCAAGGCCCCCAAAGAAATGAGATTCTTTTTCATATTCGGTATCTACCGAACATCTCTAATAATTCTGGTGGATCCGTCATCATTCCTCAGCTTGATTGAACCTATCCCCTTTATTTTACATGTATTAGCATCTCCCATGTAAACAACTCCACCATCTAGCTCCTTAAAGTCAAAGAACCAATTTCGAACTGGTGTCATATGATAAGTGCAGGCTGAGTCGAATATCCATGTATCAGGATGTGATGTTGTGTATGACATCGATAAAGAGTATTCTGAATCTGCATCACCTTTGTTTTATGCAACATTCGCATCTTCAGAATCTTTCTCTTTCTTCTTCAACTTTGGGTAATTAATCTTCCAATGTCCTTCTCACGACAGAAAGCACATTCATCTTTGGCAACTCTACTTTCAGATCTTCTTCCTTTCCCTTTTGATTTGCTCTGCTGACGGCCCTGACCATCAATGCTTCATCTGCTGTATCTAATTTGCTTTTTCTTTTATCCTGCTTTCTCAATTCATGACTATATAAAGCAGAACTTACAACATCAAGAGAAACATTTCCCTTCCCATGAAGTAACGTTGTTTCTAAGTGTTCAAATTCATCAGGAAGGGACGATAGCAACATCAAAGCCAAATCTTCATCCTCAAACCTAACGTCAAGGTTTAACAAATCTGCTACTAACTGATTAAACTTAGTTATATGCTGATTCATCGTAGTACCTGATTGGTATTCAAACCGGAACAGTCGCTTCTTCAAAAGGAGCTTATTCTGACCACTCTTCTTCAGAAACTTGTCCTCTAATGCTTGCCACAGTTTCTGTGCAGAAAATTCATTCTTCACAGCATACTTCTGCTCTCTGGACAGGCACGACCGAATTGTTCCGCACGCTAACCGATTCATGATACTCCACTCTTTTTCTTCTATACCATCTGGCTTTCGGACCTCAATAGCAACATCTAGACCCTACTGAAAAAGACAATCTAGAACATCACCTTGCCACATGCCGAAATGCCCAGTTCCATCAAAGATCTCCACCGCAAACTTCAAATTTGACATCGGTGTCCTCGTCCAGGATGACGAAGGAGTTGACGCCCCTTTTGAAGACTCCACCATGCCAAGGACAAACCTTCGGCTCTGATACCACTTGTTGGGGAAAACCGTTGACGGAAACACAAAAGAAGAAAACAAACTGAAAGAACACTAACAGAATTTGATAACGGAGTTCGGCCAAAATATTGCCTACGTCTCCGAGCACTAAGGCTATCAATTAATAAGGAAGAAGAGATACAAATTTGGGTGCAATAAACCAAAGAGGGGAGAGTTTCTTTTATACACTAAGAAACTTCCCCAACTCCCATCATGTTCCGATGTGGGATTTATGCTAATTGTGAATATAATTTCTTTTATATACTAAGAAACTTCTTTCACTCCCATTATCTTCCGATGACATCCCTCCATGTCGAAACTGTGTGGTCCATCAAACAATTAGTCACCCATATTCTAACTCGACCCGTAAAAAATATATAGCATAATTCAACTTGTCACTATCTTCTATTATGAAATTTCCGAAAAACCGGTACGCCCTCCTAACCCTTGTCGAATTAGTTTCATCAAACTTGTCTTGATCAATTCTAGGATTCTTTAAAATAAGCTTATTGTTGTTTGTGTGCCTACTAATTTAAACTATGTCTTCTGTTATTGTGTTATTGTTGGTTGCTGTTTGTTAGATTTACATCTGGTCGGCAAAATATTTCATCTCCAACTACGTTCTCTTTTCGGGCTGAAGTCGATGATGACGCTCATTTTAGTTCTTTCTTGATTTTGATGACATGTATGTTTCTTGATTCAATTTTGTTTCTAGATTTTCCAAAAATTATGAATGCATTGATTCTAGTCTTCAAGTTGAGTGTTATTGTTCTCTCGTTGTATCTTATTGTATGAAATCGAACTGTTTCATAATATCTTGTTTCAGTGTTACAATCTTGTGACACAATTTTGAATTCGGTTAGATGTTGATATTTTGAATCTTTTATGTAACATGTCAAATTTATTTGCAACCGTTGTATCTTGAATTTTTTGAATTAAGTAGGATGACTGAATGCTGGCATCTTTTTCTATTTTGAGATCAACCTGAAAAATCAGGTAATAATAAAATTGGAGTGGTGGTTCGAGCTCCATTCAATGTTTTAAAATCAGGTAATATTTCATTTCTACATATTTTCTTGTCTAGTTGGTCAATCTTTGCAAAAAGTAATATTATAAATCTATTTAGTCGTCTTTTATGAGTATAGACACAAAAAGAACATTTTAAAAACATGAGGAGATATAACTTAAAAGGTTGACTCGATAGTATTTGATTTTGTGCTTAAGTATCAAATTATCTTAGCTGTGTTTGAGAATACTTCATTTCTGTATATTATTTTACCAAGTTATTTTAGTTCTTAAAAATAATTTGATAAGTCTATTTTTTTACCCTTATGGATAAAACCACAAAGAAAAAAGTTCAAAAGAAATTGGGGCAATTTACTATTGTTATTTGTCTAGTTATGAATTTTCATGACTTTTGTGACTTTCGATTTGTGACTTAAAAATATAATCAAGCTTGCAATTATAGAAACACTATGTTTGAGAATATTTCATTTCATTTATGCATATTCTCATAATAGTTGTCCCTTATGGATAAAACCACAAAGAAATGGATTAAAAGGAATTGGGGAATTTTAATAATGTTAGTTGTCTAGTTATTAAAATAACAATATGTTTAAGAATACTTCATTTCATATATGCATATTCTCATAATAGTTGACCCTTATAGATAAACCACAAAGAAAAGTTCAAAAGAAATTGGGGCATTTTATTAATGTTAGTTGTCTAGTTATGAAATTTTCGTGGCTATCGATTTGTGACTTGAGAAATATAATCAAGTTTGTAATTAAATAAACACTATGTTTGAGAATACTTCATTTCATTTATGCATATTCTCATACTAGTTGACCCTTATGTTAAAATCAAACACTAGTATGAATGAAATCTTGATTGAATTAGTCATTTCGTTTAATATTCTTTAAAGTTGAATTTCCTTGTATAATATTGAGGGGATTCTTTAGAATTAGGTAGGTAAGTTAGTGCACATTTATTTGCATATGCAAAATGAGGTTTCTTCAAACTCTCAATAGTATTATTTATTATGCATTGTAGCAGCGGTGGCTTAATTGTTTGGTTTCGAGTAAAATGAGGTTAGACCCGATAATTACACAGTTCCAGTATGTAAGGAGAGGACCAAGAAGGTCAATGGTAATTTTACATACTTGTGTGTAGGCTCAAGATTTTTTTGAAGATAGAAAACTGAACAAATTATCCAATACCTGAAAATCCTACCTAGTAGCAGAATTCTTTTATGGATAAAGGGCTAACTATGGAGAATTTTTGACTTCTTCAGACTATTTGTCAGAGTAGAATTCATCTTTGGAATTTATATGGAGCATACGGGTGGACATGCTTGAAGAGTTTCACTAGATTAGGAGACTGCTTCTTTGTGATAGTTTATTATTAACATCTATCTACATATTGATTGAGATCTCAATAGTTACTAGGGTTGCTTTTCTAAAATGGTCATTATGACTCAAGTGTTTGCTATTCAAGACATTGAGAAACCTAATGATCTGCATAATAATTTAAAATGCTATATATAACATGCAAAACTTATGAGCATAATAATAATATTTCAATGAGAGGAAAACCATGATCCAAACAAAATTTCAGTTGATTCCTTAAAAGACTTGATACAACAAGCCACAATGCTCAAAAGTATCATAAACTAATACTACTTGATAAACCAATCAGTTTCATTTCCAAATCCAAATCTACATTTTCATTTTGCTTTGGAGCTTCTTCTATATGGCTTTAAATTCCTCGTGTTAGTAGGTTCTGATTCCACTTTGCTCCCACCACCACCATATTTTGTAAATAAAGAATCAAACTTACCTTTCCTCTCATTCCTTTTATGAGTTATCATAGCATTCATCTAGTGAATCTGAAATACATTGATCATAAATCAATTTTTGAGCACTTGAATAAATTTTAAATTATTTTGAATCAGCTGAGTAGTATGATGATAAATTTTGATGATGAGGTGCAATCACTTTTAGTCCTTGGATCTTTTCTACAAGTTGAGAGACACTTATTATCACTCTCAGCAACTCAACACCAAATGGTAAAGTCAACATGACATTTGTCACCGGTTCCTTATTTGATGAGGAGAATCGAAAGGGGGATAAACCCTCTAAGTCTAATATATTAGTGACTAATAGAGGAAGATCAAAGAATAATAGAAGTGGTTCGAGTAGGAGCAAGTCTAGAGCTCCAAAGAAGGATGATGTTTGTCATTACTGCGTCAAAATGGGTTATTGGAAAAACGAGTGCTGGAAATTAATAAATGATAAAATAAAGGGTACGGTGAAGCCCAGAGAAAAGAAAGAACAAAGTGCAGATACATCTACTTATGATTCGGATGGTGAACTGACATGTGCTTCTAACTGACAAAACTCATGTCTTAGCACATCTTCAAATGAAATAGAATCAATTGTTGACATAGGTGCCTCATTCCATATTACTCCACACAAATGTTACTTAAAGTACTACAAAGCTGGTGATTATGATTAGGTTCGCATGGGTAACAGTGGTGTGTCCAAAGTAGTTGGTCTTGGTGATGTTAGAATCGAGACAAACATGAGTTGTTTCCTAACATTGAGAGATGTAAGACATGTCATGATTTAAGAATGAATTTGATTTCCACATGTAAGCTCGATGATGGAGACTACCATAATGTTTTCAGTAGTAAAGCATGGAAGCTAAGAAATGGTTATTTGGTTGTTGCATGAGGTAAGAAATGGTGTTCTTTATACAAGACAAATTTGAAAATTGTCTATTATTCAGCATATTATGTCGTGATGGAGTCATCTTCTGAGTTGTGGCACAAAAGACTATGTCACATTAGTGAAAATTGGCTGAATGTTTTGATTAAGATGAATGAGTTTCTGAATCTCAAGGATGCTCATCTTGAAAATTGTGAGCATTGCTTGAAAGGTAAGCAGAAAAGAGTCTCCTTAGTAAGTCGAAAGTGCAACTGAAAAAGAATGTCCTTGAGTTGGTCCATACTGATGTTTGTGGTCCTATGAAGATTAAATTCATAGGTGGTGCTTCTTATTTTGTAACTTTCATAGACGATGCATCTAGAATGTTTGGGCTTATGCTATAAAGTCCAATGATGAGGTTATAGCAAAGTTCGAGGTCTTTCACAAGCTGGTTGAAAGAGAGACAAACAGAAAACTGATGAGGGTGCAGTCAGATAATGGTGTAAGTACATAGGTTCATTTGATGATTATTGCAAAGAGTAGGATATTCAACATGAACAAATTGTGCTCAAGATTCCACAACAAAATGGAGTGGCAGAGAGGATGAACAGAACAATGTTAAAACGGATGAGGAGTATGCTCTCCCATGCTAGGTTGGCTAAGCATTTTTAGGCTGAAGTCATGAGCACTACAGTGTATGTTATTAACCGTTCTCCCTCAAAGTCATTAAATAATAAGTGTACATAAAGTGTTTGGTCAGGTAAAGATGTTAATTATGACTATTTACGTGTTTTTTGTTGCAGACCCTTTGTGCATGTTCCAAAAGATGAGAGGTCTAAGCTAGATGCAAAAATCAAGCAATGCATTTTTTTTGTCATGGTAATGAAAAGTGGGGATACATGTGTTATGACCCATTTGACCCAGTAGACTATTGAGAATTTTGAAGATGGTGAAAAATCGTTCATCGAGAGAATTGTATCTCAGCTCGATAATTATATTATACTCACATTTTTCTCGAGCTTCAAGTGAGATGAGCAACTAAAATGGTTGCACATTTCTTGTATTTTCTATTCATTCTTGGGAGACATTGTCTTGTTTATTTTCAAGTGTGTAGCCAATGGACAAGCATCTGGTTTTGACTTGTCCATACATAATCTTTGTATAATCTTCTCAATATATCTCTATTGAGACAGCCATAGCTTTTTTTCACCCAATCACGAATGACATGCATTCCAAAAATTTGTCTTGTTTGACCCAAGTCTTTCATCTCAAAAGACTTGACTAAATTATTTTTCAGCTTGGCAGTCTTGAGCTTGTCTCTCCCTACAATCAGAATATCATCAATATATAGGAGAAGTATAATAAAATCATTAAAAACAAACTTTTATACGAAAACACAGTGATCTTTAGACGTCTTCATGTACCCATTGATGGTCATGAACGACTCAAACTTAAGATATCACTGCCTTGGTGCTTGCTTCAAACCGTACAGACTTTTGACAAGTTTGCACACCTTGCATTCCTCGCTTTTTTTATTGTAACCTTCAGGTTGCTCCATATAAACATCTTCATACAAATCACCGTAGAGAAATGTAATCTTGACATCAAGCTGTTCAACCTCAAGATTCATACAAGCAGCTAGACCTAACATAGCCTAGCCTTATATCTTGACTTGCTATCATCACTTTCTTGTTTGATCTTATACACCCATTTATTTTGTAATACTTTTATGTTCTTTGGTTTTTCAACCAGTTCATATGTGTCATTTTTCAGCAATGACTTCATCTCTTTCTTCATGGCAGTTAGTCATTCTTCCTTATGAGCATCCACAAAAGTCTCCTTATATCATATAGGCTCCCCACAAGACTCCTAAGTAGACCTCTTAAGTCCCTCTGTTTGTTGATTCTATTGATTTACATCTTCTTGTTGAACTTCAAAATCATCCTCAATATTATCACCAAGATCAGTTTCTATATCATTTTTATGGCTTATAGCTTGACCCTAAGGAACATCATCATCATTATCTGAGTCTGAAGCTACATATGGTCTTGTCTACTCAACATCATGAGACAACTCAATACCAGAAAGATCACGGCGTTACACAGCTCTAACTCGAAATTTAAGTGGGTATAATATAATTTCGGACATAAAAAAATTAAGAAAGAAACTGAAACATGAAACAAGATTATTGATGATAACTCTGAATTGAGTGGATTAAATCTTCTTCGTTAATGATTGCTGATCAATTCTGGCATTTGAAGTTGTCTGGCGATATATGATAGTTTGAAATTCAATTTGTAATATTTCATCACTTTAAGACCAAGACAATTATTCTTGTCTATCTTTCCCGCCGAAACAGAGATGGTATCGTGAAGGCTTCAAATCCTTGTCTCTTTCTCTACAACAATAGAAAACTCTATACGATATTAGTCCTTCTTGAAGTTCGGTGAGAAATGTATAGTCAAATTTCGGATATTAATTTTAATGACGTGTTTTCTTTAGTTGTAAAACAAATTTTGATAAAACATTATTTGGCATTGTGGCGATGCATATTTTAGAGTTTGAGCAGCTAGATGTGAATACCGCATTTTTAAAATATATATATATATATATAGTCTTATGACAAAAATTAAATATATATATATTAGAGTTTGAGCAATGGAATATTAAATAAAGATCACATCATCTGTGTATGATAAATATACACCAACCAAAAAAACTGAAATCATTACACCTCAATTTGTTATAGAAAATAAATTTTGTAAGGCACTTCATCAAAGAAATAATGCTACTACTGAGAGTTGTTGAAACCTCATTTTGAATATGCAAATGTCAACAAAAAGGTACTTTGTTCCAAAGGTAAATTCAAGTTTGAACAGGATTAACCGAAAGGACTATTCAAAGTTTCATTCATATTTATTTGATTTAGATTAGTTAAATTCTTAAATAGTTTTTTATTATATTTCATCCAACTGGACAAACAAAAGAAATCTTCTCTATCCAACTGGACAAACAAAAGAAATATTCTCTAAGTTCTCATAAGTATTCATCAACTTAATGCTCGCAATAGAAATCTGAATACAAACAACAATCACATAATTATAGACTATTGAGAAGCCAATTGAAAGACACATTAGACTAAACATTGAATTTGTATATAACTCAATGATGCATCATCAATTCGATTGTTAATGACTATTAACATTAAGGTAAAGTGGTAGAGAAATAAAAGATAGGTTCAACAACAACAAATACAATGGAAACCCTTAAAATCTAGTAATACCTAGGAGAGAAGTAAATTAAATAGGAACGTCAAAAATCTGAATACAATGGCGTTATAATAAAAAATGAACGAATGCAAGAATTTCCTAAATCAATGTCGACAATGTGTAGCACTGATTACACTATCGAGAAAGTTGGATCAGTAAACCTAATTACATTGCCTTTCAAGATATCACATCAACCGAGATTGGATCAATCGTGGATTATTAAAATATAAACAATTTAACAAAAACCAAAAATCAATAATAGGAACTTCTGAATGCATTGGCGTCAAGCTAAAAACTATCGAAAGTCAGAATCTCAGTTCCTAGATCGATATCGACAACGTATAGCGCGACTCTAATTTGATGCCTTACAAGAGAATATGTCAAACGGATTGAAAATAATAATATGATGCAGAAGGCAGATTGAGAAAACCAAAATAAGAGATGTTGAAAAATTAAAAGGTTCAACAACATTGAGTCTTCTTCATAATTTGATGATATAACTTTAGACATCATAGCCTGTCTACCTAAAAAACTGATAAAATGTAAAAGAAACCAATATAACAAAAAAATGAAATCCTTTTACCGTATGTGAAGAGATCCAATCATATTAACCACCATGAAATCGTTCTGTTGTTCAACAAGTAACATGGAATAGGCTTTGTTGACGTCTAATAATAGATCCAATTCCAGAATTTGTCTCCTAACATGTATATAATTCTCATTAATCCTATCAGAAATTGAATCAATTTATTAGTAAACAATTTATCCAAAGTTTATTTGATGCGTCACATGTACAAATAAACATTCGACAACCAATTTTAGAATTTGTCTCCTAAAATGTATATAAATCTCATTCAATCCCATCATAAATTCAATCAATTTATCAGTGGACAATTTATCCAAAGTTCCCTTTGATGCGTAACATGGACAAATAAGGAAGACAAAAAAAAATATATTAAGATCGGAAAAACTTAATGACTAATTAATCTGTTTGGATAACTGGAACTTCTGTTACAATAATTCTTTCTAATAAAAAAAATTAGTCTTATCTAATTTGTTAAACACATATAATATATCTAAATAAAGTTTAAGATTAGAATTATAAGAATACATAAGAAGAAACTATAAATAATTAGTTAGACTAAATTAGGTACATAGACATTAAATACAAGACAAAACCCTCCTATTATATATATTTATTTTAAATTAAGTTTTATAATTATTTGAATATAACGCTATACCTTCAATATTCTTTTATATTCTTTTGACTTATTAAAGAGCAATATCACTTAACTTGTAATTTTGAATTTGATAAATATTAATTATTAAATAATTAAATCATAAATGTTAAAAATACATAAGTTCAGCGTATTTTTAATTTAGCCTTAAAAATAATATATTGTTACCTGCGTGGATAAAAACACAAAATTTTAAAGCGATTGGGAACAATATCACTTACTAATGTTGGTTTTATAGTGATTGTGATTTAGTGGCTAATTGAATGACTTATAATTTGGGACGTATAATTATATTTGGTTTGAAAATATAAAAATTTTATGTATGAGAATACTTCTGTTTTGTATATTTTTCTACTTAGTTGGTTTATTCTTACAAATAATATGATAAGATAATATTATTGTCGCGTTCATAGAATCACAAAAATTCTAAAAGATTGAAAACAATCACTTACTAATGTTAATTTTATAGTGATTGTGATTTGGTGCTTTAAATTTGAATGATTTGTGATTAGGACATCTAATTATATTCAATTTGAAATTATAAAAAATTCTATGTATGAGAATACTTCATTTTTGAATATTCTCATACTCAATTGGTTTAGTCTTATAAATAATATGATAAGACTATATTGTTACAGAATAGATAGAAACACAAAAATTCTAAAAGATTAAGAACGAACATTTCTCATTATTGATTTATAGTAATTGTGATTTTGTGACTTGAGATTTGTGAAGTAAAATTATATTATGGATGATAAAAAACTTTGTGTATTAGAATACTTCATTTCTGCATATTCTCATACTTAGTTGATTTAGTCTTACAAATAATATGATAAGACTATATTATTTCTACATTCATAGAAACACAAAAAAATCTAAAAGATTGAGAATGATCAATTATCAATGTTGGTTTTATAGTAATTGAGATTTGGTGACTTGTGATTTGAGTTGGGACGTAAAATTATATTCGGTTTGAAATTATAAAACTATGTGTATGAGAATACTTCAATTCTGCATATTCTCATACTTAGTTGGTTTAGTCTTACAAATAATATGATAAAACGGTATTATTGCGGTGTGGATAAAAATACCAAATTTCTAAAAGATTGAGAATGATCACTCGCTAATGTTAGTTTTATAGTGATTGTGATTTGGTTGTTTTAGATTTGAATGACTTGTGATTTGGACGTATAATTATATTCAGTTTGACATTAAAAAAACTATGTGTATGAGAATACTTCATTTCTGCATATTCTCCTACCTTTTGGTTAATTAATCTTAAAAATGATATGATAAAACTATATTATTGTGGAGTGGATAGAAACCCAAAAATTCTAAAAGATTGAGAACGATCACTTAATAATGTTGGTTTTATAGTGATTATGATTTAGTGGCTTGTGATTTGAATGACTTCTGATTTGAGATGTATAATTATATTCGTTTTGAAATTATAAAAACTCTATGTATGAGAATGATCATTTACCAATGTTGGTTTTATATTTATTGTAATTTGGTGACTTTTGATTTGGGACATATAAATTATATTTGGTTTGAAATTATAAAAACACTGTGTTTGAGAATACTAAATTTATTCGTATTCTCCTACTTAGTTGGTTTATTCTTACAAATAATACGATAAGACTATATTGTTGTCGCGTAGATAGAAACACAAAAACTCTAAAAGATTGACAACAATTAACTTATTAATGTTGGTTTATAGAGATTATGATTTGGTGACTTGTGATATGAATGACTTGTGATTTGTAACGTAAAATTATATTCGTTTTGAATTATAAAAAATTGATGGATGAGAATGTTTTATTTCTGCAAAATCTCCTACTTAGTTGATTTAGTCTTATAAATAAGGCTATATTATTGTCGCGTGAATAAAAACACAAAAATTCTAAAATATTGAGAGCGATCATTTACCAATGTTGGTTTTATAGTAATTGTGACTTGTGATTTGAGATCAGTTTAATTTTAAAAATAATATTATAAGAATATAATGTCGCCACGTGGATAGAATTACAATAATTCTAAAAGATTGAGAACGAATAAATTGATTGTGATTTGGTGACTTTAGATTTGAATAACTTGTGATTTGAGATGTTTTAAAATTATAAAAACTCTGTATACGAAAATACTTTATTTCTGTATATTCTGCTAGTTAGTTGGTTTAGTCTTACAAATAATAAGATAAGCCTATATTGTAGTCGCGTAAATAAAAATACAAAATTTTTAATAGATTGAGAACGATCACTTATTAATGTTGCTTTATAGTGATTGTGATTTGGTGACTTGTGATTTGAATAATTTGTGACGTAAAATTATTTTCCGTTTTTATTATAAAACTATTTGTATGAGAATACTTTATTTTTGCATATTCTCTTACTTAGTTGATTTAGTTTTATAAAAAAATATGCTAAGACTATATTGTTAACGCGCGAATAAAAACACAAAATTTTAAAAGATTGAAAACAATCATTACAAATGTTGGTTTTATAGTGATTGCGAATTGAATGACTAGTGATTTGAGACGTGTAATTATATTCGGTTTAAAATTATAAATATTTGTGTATTAGAATACTTTATTTCTACATATTCTCCGACTTAGTTGGTTTAGTTTTATAAATAATATTACAAGACTATATTGTTGTCACGTGAATAGAAACAAAAAAATTCTAAAAGATTGTGCACAATCACTTACAAATGTTAGTTTTATAGTGATTGTAATTTTTGACTTGTGATTTGAATGACTTATGATTTGAGATGTATAATTATATTCGGTTTAAAATTATAAAAACTCTATGTATGAGAATACTTTATTTCTGTATATTTTTCTACTTAGTTGGTTTAGTCTTACAAATAATATGTAAGACTATATTGTTACGCGTTGATAGAAACACAATAATTATTAAAGAAATAATTATTAAAGATTGATCGTGGTTAGAAATATTCTGACGACTCTATGTATGAAATGAATTTCCTTGATTTTGGTTAGAAATATTATGACGAGTCTGTGTAATCTTGAGAAAGAACTTATGATATGTTTCAAGAAGAATTAATGTCTGTATGCATAGCTGAAAAGATACCTAGGTCATCAATTTAATTATCCCCATGTTTGTATGTATAGCTGATGAGTAGTAAGAGAAGAAGATTAGGAAACTTTCAGGTACGTGCTTTGTGCAATTGCTGCGGCGCCGGCGGTGACGGTTATTGTTTACCTTCTCCTTGCTGTTATGCCATTAATTGTAATCTTCCAAACAAGCCTTTTGGTTTCTGTTCTTTCACTCCTAAAACCCGCAATTGCTTCTGTTGCCATCTATAAGGCTTAGTTTGATTCAAACTTATTTGTTATATTTTATATGCGTATTATTTCACTTTTGTTTTCAATTTATTTGTCAAAATCAAACATGTTCTATTTCATTTAGCTAATTGAAGGATTCGGTCGGTCGGACCTCTGCGCCAATTAAGAGGAGAGTGAAATCCACCACCTGACGACCGTTCCTTCCAAATCATCCTCAGGTCGGTCAGTTCTTCTCATCTCATTTCTAATAATTAATGGCTCAGACAAACCCTAATTTCCCAAACTTTTTACCCTGTTTGATCAATCAATGTATTCGAGTCAATCAATAATCATGTTTCTTTAATTAGTTGATCAATGAAACTCTTTCTTGACGGAAAATGAATGAAGGTTCGCCTCATTGCACCTCAAAATATTATTTGGTTTAAGGGTTTTTTTTGGGGCAAACTGATATTATTTTTTGTATATGATCGAGAATTTTCATTTGGTATAAAAATTAATTTCTGCATCAATATCCCCAAATTATAGTATAATGTTCTGCTTAATTTGAGAATGTTTTGTTTCTGATTTTTTACCAAAATGACAAATGTATCTTTTTCATATTCATATCTTGTTGCTGCGCTAAGAGAACCTATGAGTGCACTGTTTATAGTTGCAGTCTGGGTTTGATGTATTATCAGCCAAGCAAAAGGGCAACAATGGAGTAAGATACATCTGTCACCCAGTATGAAGTATGAAGATTACACGAAAATAGTTCAATTCAGGTTCATACCCTTTATTTACTAGTCAATTTTCAAATAAATTTATTCCTTGCTTTTGTATTCTCACTACTGAAAGTGGTTTCTTTATCAAAACTAGTCTTTATGTTCAACTTTTTGTTTTTCTTTATTATGTTAACATTCAGAATTAAAAGTATCAATACACTCCTTCACCACCGAATCCTTCTCGTCTCTTTTCTCGGTCGGTTGGATCTCTACGCCAGTTAAGAGGAGAAGTGTGATCGGAGAGTGAAATCCATCAACCGACGACCGTTCCTTCCACATCATCCTCAGGTCGGTCAGTTCTTCTCATCTCATATCATTTCTAATAATTAATGGCTCAGACAAACCCTAATTTCCCAAACTTTGATTGTATTCGAGTCAATCAATAATCATGTTTCTTTAATTAGTTGATCAATAAACTCTTTCTTGACAGAAAATGGATGAAGGTTCGCCCCATTGCACCTCAAAACATTATTTGGTTTAAGGTTTTTTTTGGGGCAAGCGGATATTTTATTTTTGGATATGATCGAGATTTTTCATTTGGTATAAGAATTAGTTTCTGCATCAATATCCCCAAATTGTAGTATATTTTTCTTCTTCAATTAAGAATGTTTTGTTTCTGATTTTTTACCAAAATGACAAATGTATCTTTTTCATATTCATATCCTGTTCATAGTTGCAGTCTGGTTTGATGTACTATCAGCCAAGCAAAAGGGCAACAATGGAGTTAGATGATATTAGGAGAACTATACGTATGCAATATGTAATCTAGGGTTGACAATACCTTATTAACTACCGATAAGATGAGAGATTAGAGGAGTAGAGAATGAGAATAATTGCAGATCAGTAATTGTTAGGAAGAAGAGATTGAATTAGAAGAAGAGATTAGAAGAGATGCAGAATGAGAATAAGAAGAGTTAATCAGGGTTACCTGAAGAGTCAATTCATCAGTCGTGGTTTCTATTCCAGTTCAGCAAGTATTTAAGGCAGAATCATTCACCCCTTTACATGACTCTCTAACTTTCTTTGCTAGCTGGCAAGGCCATCTATTACTACTCTTCTGTTATAACTAATACAGTTACTAAACTGCTACAAGAACTTTCATATGCTGTGTAACAGCTTATTCCAGACTAAAACCCTGCTGTGTGAATACAACTTATGAACAACGAAATTACCGAAATTACCGAACCTGCCGACTTCGTTAACAATTTGCCGACTTATTAAGGGTTAGAAAACATAACCCTAAAATCCTCTCGTAACATTAGCGTCCCCATCAACACTTGTTTGCCCACGAACAAGTTGATTGAAAGAAGCTGTGTCTCCCACCGTCAACACAAATTGAGGATACTTTGTCATCAACCATGACTCTTCCTCCCAGCTAGCATCATCATCTGAAGCGTTAGACCACCTGATCAGGAATTGTCCCATACTGACTCCATCCTTCCAAACAATTCTCTCATCTAGAATTGCCACTGGTTCCACAAGGCTATCCTCTTGTAAGATAGGAATATGAGGATTGGCTACTGCATTTCCCCTCGTAACATTAGCCTCCCCTTTAATAATTGTTCGACCACGAACAACACAATTAAAAGAAGAAGCCAACTTATTTCCAACAAACCAAAGTTTTGGAAATTCATGTTCCAAACAAGATTCATTCTCCCCTGTAGATAATAAATAAAGGTTTAACTAACACTCCCAAGTATCAGGTGGCTCTTCAAGCCACACAAATTGTTTCAAAATATCTCCCAATTGTAAGGCATAAAAACAATTGCAAAACTCTGCATCTGGTAGTTCTTCAAACCATAATAAGTATTTGCATCTCATCCATGTTTTATGCCATAAATTTTTCTGAAAGCAAGATCCAACATCTTGAGATTTCTCGAACCACAAAATCTGGACGCAATTTGGACTTGGCGCTAAGTATTCTTGAGAAATGGGATAACAAGACAACATCCTATCTTCAAGGCCCGAAACATCTTCAAATATTTCTTTAAATTTTACTTCTCCCAAGTCAACCCGATAATGATCTTCTTTTCCAACGTAGGTTGTCTTCGCATTCTCTTTGTCATTGTACACTTGTGAGACTTGCAAATAAATAATCGAAGAACTTGAATTATCGTAGATTACTTCATCGAGACTGAGATTGTCGTGTTTGATATCATGAGTATTTGAAGTCTCCATTTCTTTTCCATAACAAAAGTCTTCAACAGGAGGTGCATCTTCCACTTTAGAACAATCATCATTAAAAGAGGTTTCGTCTTTGTTTAGAGCCGAATATGTCAATGGGGAAGGCATCGATTGTGAATGTGTCAATGTAGAATGTGTCGATTGTCCAACATCTTCTACAGGTTGCTTGTCATCTTCCAGTAACTCATCGGATTCGACTATCAATTTTTGACGATCGTTTTCCCCCTTTTGCCTTGTTATTTCTTCATCGGCCTTTTGTTTGTCTTTTAATTTCATCAGCGGTCCTCATAATTTTAACAAGTCGGTTATTTGTTGACACTGTTCCGCGATTACCTTCCACGGTTCTGGTTGCACTTTCTTTTGTATATGTCGTGG